>NW_026529841.1:648768-656268 GCF_028500815.1 Rissa tridactyla | reverse complement strand
GTGCCGCCCCTCACCTCTGCTTTCAGCGGGAAGTCAGCCCGCAGGATGCGCGTTCGCGCTGGAAGCCCTTAGGAGCCGAGTAAGTACTCCCTCCCATATACGGAAAATCACGTCTCTACCCCCGGACGGCCTCAAGAGCGCAGGCACTGCCCACCGGGGAGGCGCGCCAAACACGCCGCCTCTTACGATGACACAACTGGAGGTAACGAAAAACAGCGACCCCTTCGGCGGCTGGAAGTGCGTGCTCCGGACACAAGGTCTACCCGGCCACTCCGGCACTAAGTACCGCCGGAGCCGGGTAGACGTGACAGCCGATCCGGTCCCCGGAGCCGGGTAGACCTGACAGCCGGTCCGGTCTCCGGAGCCGGGTAGACCTGACAGCCGAGGTGGTCCCCGGAGCCGGGTAGACCTGACAGCCGATCCGGTCCCCGGAGCCGGGTAGACCTGACAGCCGACGCGGTCCTCGGAGCCGGGTAGACCTGACAGCCGATCCGGTCCCCGGAGCCGGGTAGACCTGACAGCCGATCCGGTCCCCGGAGCGAGGTAGACCTGACAGCCGGTCGGGTCCCCGGAGCGGGGTAGACCTGACAGCCGAACCGGTCCCCGGAGCCGGGTAGACCTGACAGCCGATCCGGTCCCCGGAGCGAGGTAGACCTGACAGCCGATCCGGTCCCCGGAGCCGGGTAGACCTGACAGCCGATCCGGTCCTCGGAGCCGGGTAGACCTGATAGCCGATCCGGTCCCCGGAGCCGGGTAGACCTGACAGCCGATCCGGTCCCCGGAGCGAGGTAGACCTGACAGCCGATACCGACCCCGGAGCGAGGTAGACCTGACAGCCGACCCGGTCCCCGGAGCCGGGTAGACCTGACAGCCGATCCGGTCCCCGGAGCCGGGTAGACCTGACAGCCGATACGGACCCCGGAGCGAGGTAGACCTGACGGCCGCTCCGGTCCCCGGAGCCGGGTAGACCTGACAGCCGATCCGGTCCCCGGAGCCGGGTAGACCTGACAGCCGATCCGCTCCCCGGGGCCGGGTAGACCTGACAGCCGACCCGGTCCCCGGAGCGAGGTAGACCTGACAGCCGATACCGACCCCGGAGCGAGGTAGACCTGACAGCCGATCCGGTCCCCGGAGCCGGGTAGACCTGACAGCCGATCCGGTCCCCGGAGCCGGGTAGACCTGACAGCCGATCCGGTCCCCGGGGCTAGGTAGACCTGACAGCCGGTCGGGTCCCCGGAGCCGGGTAGACCTGACAGCCGATCCGGTCCCCGGAGCGAGGTAGACCTGACAGCCGGTCCGGTCCCCGGAGCGAGGTAGACCTGACAGCCGACCCGGACCCCGGAGCCGGGTAGACCTGACAGCCGACCCGGTCCCCGGAGCGAGGTAGACCTGACAGCCGATCCGGTCCCCGGAGCCGGGTAGACCTGACAGCCGGTCGGGTCCCCGGAGCCGGGTAGACCTGACAGCCGATCCGGTCCCCGGAGCCGGGTAGACCTGACAGCCGACCCGGACCCCGGAGCCGGGTAGACCTGACAGCCGGTCCGGTTCCCGGAGCGAAGTAGACCTGCCCGCCTATCCCCGGAGGCGGGTAGAAGTTGCAGCCGAGCCGGTCCCCGGAGCCGGGCACACCGGGCAGCCGGTGTGGGGTGGGGGTGATATTTTTGTTTTTTCTTTTCGTTCATGATTTAAGCGTCACCGGCACAGCGGCCAGCCTGACCCGGGTCCTCCCTTCCAACAAGTGCGTGCGGGCAGGTGGGGGGTGGGGGGGTGGGGGGGCGGCGGGGGGGCCGGGGGCTCATAAATAATTTTGATTTATCACCGGGTGGTGATAAATAATTTTGATCTTTTTTTTTCGTTCACGTTTTTAGCGTCACTGGCACAGCCGCCAGCCTGACCCGGATCGTCCCGGCGGGGGGGGGCGGGGGGGGGGGGGGCTGTCGGGCGAGGGGGGGGTATGTGGGTGGGGGGAGGGGTTGGGGTGGGCGAAAAACTAAGTTTCAACTTTTTTTTGTTCGTGATTTAAGCGCCAGTGGCAGAGCCGCCACCCTGACCCGGATCAGGTCGGGGGCGGGGGTGGGGGTGGGGCGTGGCGGTCCGCGGCTTCGCGCCCTGCGCGGGCGCGCGAGCACACCACTGCCCGGCAAGCGGCAGCGGCGGGGAAGGGGTGCCGGTGCAGAGGCAGGCGAGAGCGGGCAGCGAGCGGGCGGGGAGCACGGCGCAGAGGTGGGCCGGGGAGAGGGCGGCAGGCACGCGGTGCCTCTTTTCGGAGTAGGTTTTGGGTCGGTAAGGTGGGGGGGGGGGGGGGGGGGGGGGGGGGCGTTGTGTGTGCTGGGGGCGGGGGCGGGGGGGTTCAGTGGGTTCTCCAGCCGCGGCAGGGGCGGGCAGGCGCGCAGCAGAGCGAGCGAGCGAGCGGCTGAGAAAGGAAGGCGGGAGCGCCGGGGCACGGGCACGGGCACGGCCAGGGCCAGGGGCGCGGCAGGGTAGAGACTCGGCAGCCGGGGTTAGATCCCCGCTCGCCACCGGGAATCCCTTAACCCGCCCGGGCACGGAGCCGGCAGGGACTCCGCTGGGTCCTAAAGTCTCCCGCCGTCCTTGCCGGGGCGGGGTGGGGGGGGGTGGCAAACCTGCCCGAGGGCAGCGTGGGGAGGGGGCGGCCGGATTCGCAGTGAACCGGGTGGTGAATAGAGGCGGGGGAGGGGGGGGTGAAGGGGGACAGCGGGGTGTGGCGGGGGGGTGGGTGGTAATTCGGTGGCGGCAGCGGGGCTTGGGGGGAGACACTCTGTCTGCGTCTGCGTCTGCCGCACGCGAGAGGTTCGGGCCCGTTGGAGGGGGTGGGGTGGGTGTTGTGTGCACGTGTGCGTGCGGCGGCAGACGGGGCTTTGGGGCTGGGGGAGAGGCCTGCTGGGGGGGGTGAGAGGCGAAGGGGGGAATGGGAAGGGGCGGGGGAGATGGTGCACCCGTGTGCAAGTGCCTCGGTGTGCGCGCAGTTGGGGTGGGGCAGATGTGACCCAGACGCCTGGGTGCCTTGGGGAGCACTTGTGGGGCAGCCGGGGGGCACAGCTGGGGCAGCCATGAGGCATTTGTGGGGCAGCTGTGGGGCCAGCGGCACCCGCAGGCCTGTCTTCCCTGGGGGGAGACGGCAGGCCCACAGACCCGCTATTCCCTGGGGAGCACCTGCAGGGCAGCCGTGGGGCAGGGCTGGGGCAGTACTTGTGGGGCAGATGTGACCCAGAGGCCTGCTGTTCCTCGGGGAGCACTTGCGGGGCAGCCGTGGGGCACTGCGGGGCAGCTGTGGGGCCGGGGCACCAGCAGGCCTGTCTTCCCTTGGGGGGAGAAGGCAGGCCCGGAGTCCCACTATTCCCTGAGGAGCAGCTGCAGGGCAGCCATGGGGCAGCGCTGGGGCAGTACTTGTGGGGCAGATGTGACCCAGAGGCCTGCGGTTCCTCAGGGAGCACTTGCGGATCAGCCGTGGGGCAGAGTTTGAGAAGCTGTGGGGCCAGAGGCACCCGCAGGCCTGCGTTCCCTGAAGCAGACTGCAGGCCCAGATGCCTGTGGCTCCTCGGGGAGCACTTGCAGGGCAGCTGTGGGGCAGCACTTGTGGGGAAGATGTGACCCAGAGGCCCGCTGTTCCTCAGGGAGCACTTGAGGGGCAGCTGTGGGGCCAGGGGCACCCGCAGGCCTGCCTTCCCTGGGGGGAGACGGCAGGCCCAGAGGCCTGCGGTTCCTCGGGGAGCGCTTGCGGGGCAGCCGTGGGGCAGCACTGGGGCAACACTTGTGGGGCAGATGTGACCCAGAGGCCCCGCTGTTCCTCGGGGAGCACTTGTGGAGCAGCTCTGGGGCCCTGCGGGGCAGCTGTGGGGCCAGGGGCACCCGCAGGCCTGCCTTCCCTGGGGGGAGACGGCAGGCCCAGAGGCCTGCGGTTCCTCGGGGAGCGCTTGCGGGGCAGCCGTGGGGCAGCTGGGGCAGCACTGGGGCAGCACTTGTGGGGCAGATGTGACCCAGAGGCCCCGCTGTTCCTCGGGGAGCACTTGTGGAGCAGCTCTGGGGCCCTGCGGGGCAGCTGTGGGGCCAGGGGCACCCGCAGGCCTGCCTTCCCTGGGGGGAGACGGCAGGCCCAGAGGCCTGCGGTTCCTCGGGGAGCGCTTGCGGGGCAGCCGTGGGGCAGCACTGGGGCAGCACTTGTGGGGCAGATGTGACCCAGAGGCCCCGCTGTTCCTCGGGGAGCACTTGTGGAGCAGCTCTGGGGCCCTGCGGGGCAGCTGTGGGGCCAGGGGCACCCGCAGGCCTGCCTTCCCTGGGGGGAGACGGCAGGCCCAGAGGCCTGCGGTTCCTCGGGGAGCGCTTGCGGGGCAGCCGTGGGGCAGCACTGGGGCAGCACTTGTGGGGCAGATGTGACCCAGAGGCCCCGCTGTTCCTCGGGGAGCACTTGTGGAGCAGCTCTGGGGCCCTGCGGGGCAGCTGTGGGGCCAGGGGCACCCGCAGGCCTGCCTTCCCTGGGGGGAGACGGCAGGCCCAGAGGCCTGCGGTTCCTCGGGGAGCGCTTGCGGGGCAGCCGTGGGGCAGCACTGGGGCAGCACTTGTGGGGCAGATGTGACCCAGAGGCCCCGCTGTTCCTCGGGGAGCACTTGTGGAGCAGCTCTGGGGCCCTGCGGGGCAGCTGTGGGGCCAGGGGCACCCGCAGGCCTGCCTTCCCTGGGGGGAGACGGCAGGCCCAGAGGCCTGCGGTTCCTCGGGGAGCGCTTGCGGGGCAGCCGTGGGGCAGCACTGGGGCAGCACTTGTGGGGCAGATGTGACCCAGAGGCCCCGCTGTTCCTCGGGGAGCACTTGTGGAGCAGCTCTGGGGCCCTGCGGGGCAGCTGTGGGGCCAGGGGCACCCGCAGGCCTGCCTTCCCTGGGGGGAGACGGCAGGCCCAGAGGCCTGCGGTTCCTCGGGGAGCGCTTGCGGGGCAGCCGTGGGGCAGCACTGGGGCAGCACTTGTGGGGCAGATGTGACCCAGAGGCCCCGCTGTTCCTCGGGGAGCACTTGTGGAGCAGCTCTGGGGCCCTGCGGGGCAGCTGTGGGGCCAGGGGCACCCGCAGGCCTGCCTTCCCTGGGGGGAGACGGCAGGCCCAGAGGCCTGCGGTTCCTCGGGGAGCGCTTGCGGGGCAGCCGTGGGGCAGCACGGGGGCAGTACTTGTGGGGCAGATGTGACCCAGAAGCCTGCTGTTCCTCGGGGAGCACTTGCAAGGCTGCTGTGGGGCAGCCCTTGTTGGGCAGATGTGACCCAGAGGCCCGCTGTTCCTCAGGGAGCACTGGAGGGGCAACTGTGGGGCCAGGGGCACCCGCAGGCCTCTCTTTCCTGGGCGGAGACGGCAGGCCCAAGGCATGCTGTTCCTCGGGGAGCACTTGCGGAGCAGCCGTGGGGCACCGGTGGGGAAGCTGTGGGGCCAGAGGCACCCGCCGGCCTGAGTTCCCTGGAAGCAGACTGCAGGCCCAGATGCCTGCGGTTCCTCGGGGAGCACTCGCGGGGCAGCCGTGGGGCAGCACTTGTGGGGCAGACGTGACCCAGAAGCCTGCTGTTCCTCGGGGAGCACTTGCAAGGCTGCTGTGGGGCACTGGTGGGGAAGCTGTGGGGCCAGGGGCACCCGCAGGCCTGCCTTCCCTGGGGGGAGACGGCAGGCCCAGAGGCCTGCGGTTCCTCGGGGAGCACTTGTGGGTCAGCCGTGGGGCAGCACTGGGGCAGCACTTGTGGGGCAGATGTGACCCAGAGGCCCCGCTGTTCCTCGGGGAGCACTTGTGGAGCAGCTGTGGGGCCCTGCGGGGCAGCTGTGGGGGCAGGGGCACCCACATGTCTGCCTTCCCTGGGGGGAGACGGCAGGCCCAGAGGCCTGCGGTTCCTCGGGGAGCGCTTGCGGGGCAGCCGTGGGGCAGCACTGGGGCAGCACTTGTGGGGCAGATGTGACCCAGAGGCCCCGCTGTTCCTCGGGGAGCACTTGTGGAGCAGCTGTGGGGCCCTGCGGGGCAGCTGTGGGGGCAGGGGCACCCGCAGGCCTGCCTTCCCTGGGGGGAGACGGCAGGCCCAGAGGCCTGCGGTTCCTCGGGGAGCGCTTGCGGGGCAGCCGTGGGGCAGCACGGGGGCAGTACTTGTGGGGCAGATGTGACCCAGAAGCCTGCTGTTCCTCGGGGAGCACTTGCAAGGCTGCTGTGGGGCACTGGTGGGGAAGCTGTGGGGCCGGGGGCACCCGCAGGCCTGTCTTTCCTGAGGGCAGACGGCAGGCCCGAGGCATGCTGTTCCTCGGGGAGCACTTGCGGGGCAGCCGTGGGGGCAGTACTTGTGGGGCAGATGTGACCCAGAAGCCTGCTGTTCCTCGGGGAGCACTTGCAAGGCTGCTGTGGGGCACTGGTGGGGAAGCTGTGGGGCCG
This sequence comes from Rissa tridactyla, assembly GCF_028500815.1. Taxonomy (NCBI): domain Eukaryota; kingdom Metazoa; phylum Chordata; class Aves; order Charadriiformes; family Laridae; genus Rissa; species Rissa tridactyla. The sequence goes on along the minus strand of NW_026529841.1, from coordinate 649,865 downwards.
GGGGCACCCGCAGGCCTGTCTTCCCTGGGGGGAGACGGCAGGCCCAGAGGCCTGCGGTTCCTCGGGGAGCGCTTGCGGGGCGGCCGTGGGGCAGCCGTGGGGGCAGTACTTGTGGGGCAGATGTGACCCAGAAGCCTGCTGTTCCTCGGGGAGCACTTGCAAGGCTGCTGTGGGGCACTGGTGGGGAAGCTGTGGGGCCGGGGGCACCCGCAGGCCTGTCTTCCCTGGGGGGAGACGGCAGGCCCAGAGGCCTGCGGCTCCTCGGGGAGCGCTTGCGGGGCGGCCGTGGGGCAGCACGGGGGCAGTACTTGTGGGGCAGATGTGACCCAGAAGCCTGCTGTTCCTCGGGGAGCACTTGCAAGGCTGCTGTGGGGCACTGGTGGGGAAGCTGTGGGGCCGGGGGCACCCGCAGGCCTGTCTTCCCTGGGGGGAGACGGCGGGCCCTGAGGCCCGCCATTCCTCGGGGGGAACTTGCGGGGCAGCGATGGGGCAGCGCGGGTGCAGTACTTGTGGGGCAGATGTGACCCAGATGCCTGGCTGCCTTGGCGGGTAGAGGGGTCCCGGAGGCCTGTGTGGTCCTTGAGGGTCAGTCGGGTCCCTGCCTGTGGGTGAGTTGTGGGGCGGCGCGGGGTGGGTGTGGGTGGGCTGGGTGTGTGCCCGTGTCTGCCACTCGTGAGGGGTCTTGGCCTGGGAGGTGGGGGGGGGGGGCGCTCGTCTGCGTCGGCGCGTCTGTGTTGCGCGCACGTGTGCGCGAGGTGGCAGACGGGGTCTTGGGGGTGTGGAGGGGGGACTGAGGAGGGCCGGGGGGGGGGGGGGGGGGGGGGGCGGGTGTGTTTCGGGGGTGCACGGTGCACGCCCGAAAGAGATGCAAAGGATTTGTAACGCTCTCCAGAACGCCGCCTTCTCTGTTACAGCCGGCTCGCTGGGCCGCGTCCTTGCCCGGCCTGCACCTGTGCCTGTCGGGGGGGGGGGGGGGGGGAGGCCCTCGGGCCGCTCTTCTGCCCGTGGCACCCGTCCTTGGGAAAGCAGCTGCTGCTGCTGCCGCCCCACCGCCGCCGCCGCCGCCGCGTGGGGTGAGACCTGGGCTCCCGGGGCCC
>NW_026529841.1:626268-636268 GCF_028500815.1 Rissa tridactyla | reverse complement strand
GCTGCGCGGCTTTTCCCCTTTTCTTTCGGACGCTATCGCGGCTCTGACGCGGCACGGAACCGGCGGGGGCTGACCCTCCCACGACGCCGGCCGGCTGCCGATCGCAGGCGATCGGCGATGAGGGGGGCGAAGGCGACTCGCCCCCTCGAAACCTCTGCCGCGGGAGCTCCGGACGTGCTAGAGGAGACGGCGACCCGCCGAGGCGGGCGCGACCCGGCGACCGAGGCCCCTTTCGGTCGGGGCGGCTCGCTCGGCAGCGGGCGGGGGTGCGGCACCAAGGGCGACAGAAGCAGCGGCGGCAGCGGCGGAGGGGGACGCCCCCCTTGCCGCCCGCGGCGCGCCGCAGGGGGCCCGCCACCCGGGCGGGTGACGGCCGCCTCGCTCGGCTCAGCTTGCCTTGCCCGGAATTCTCTTGCCTTGGCTAAGCCGCCCCCGCCGCCCAGCGCTGCTCGCGGCCGGCACCCACGGGGCACCCGGACCGAGGCCGGCACCGGCGCCCGGCGTGCTTTAGGACACCTGAGAAACTGGCGGGGCCACACGGCCGTCACAGAGCTGGGTTCGGTGAAGCCGCTCCCGGGAAAGGAGGGCTGACACCTCGCGTGCGACGGGAAGCGAATTGGAAAGGAGACCACCCTGCCTGAACACCGGACACCGCCGCGCCTCCCCGGGACGGAGAGCACGGAGGAGCCGGCCCGCCGAGGGCCCTCTCCGACGCGACCCGAAATGCCTCATCGATCGGGGATAGGAGAAAAGGCGAGAGACGGGAGGGAGCAAAGAGCGCTCCCGGAGGCCCCACGGCCACGGTCCTGGGACAGCCGACAGCCGCGCGCGTGCCAGCCGCTCACCCGGGGGTGGGCAACCAGACACGGGGGCCCTGCGTGCGAGTGAGAGGGACGCGTCTGGTGGAGGGGTGCTACGGGACCTGAACACCGGCGTTTGACGGCCGGCCCGCCCCGCAGCCCCTCCGACGCGCCCCGGGTATGCCAGAACGATCGGTGATAGAGAAAAGCAAGAGAATCGAGGGGGAGCAAAGAGCGCTCCCGAGGCCCCACGGCCACAGTTCCTGGGACAGCCGACAGCCGCGCGCGCCAACCGCCACCCGGGGGTGGACGGCCAGACAGACGCGGGGCCCTGCGTGCGAGCGAGGAGGCGACGTCTGCGAGAGGTCCGGCGTGGAGCCTCCGCGGCGCGCCCCTGGGTGAACGCCTCAGCGGGCGCTGGCTGCGGGTGTGGATCAGGCAAAATGCGGGGGGGAGCGGGAGGCTGCCGCCGTCCACCCGCTCGGGAGCACGGTTCCCTGGGGACTGAGCACGAGAGGACCGGGGGAAAGCCGCGGCAGGCTTGTCTCCCCCGGTCTTCCGGCATTCGAAAGTGCCGGTGACCGCCGCCGGCCACCGCTCTTCGCCCTGCCCAGCGGGGAGACGCCTACCCCGGAGCAACAAATTTCGTTCGGTAATGCACGCGTGTCTGCCAGGAGAGTAGCCAGAGGTGCCGCCCCTCACCTCTGCTTTCAGCGGGAAGTCAGCCCGCAGGATGCGCGTTCGCGCTGGAAGCCCTTAGGAGCCGAGTAAGTACTCCCTCCCATATACGGAAAATCACGTCTCTACCCCCGGACGGCCTCAAGAGCGCAGGCACTGCCCACCGGGGAGGCGCGCCAAACACGCCGCCTCTTACGATGACACAACTGGAGGTAACGAAAAACAGCGACCCCTTCGGCGGCTGGAAGTGCGTGCTCCGGACACAAGGTCTACCCGGCCACTCCGGCACTAAGTACCGCCGGAGCCGGGTAGACGTGACAGCCGATCCGGTCCCCGGAGCCGGGTAGACCTGACAGCCGGTCCGGTCTCCGGAGCCGGGTAGACCTGACAGCCGAGGTGGTCCCCGGAGCCGGGTAGACCTGACAGCCGATCCGGTCCCCGGAGCCGGGTAGACCTGACAGCCGACGCGGTCCTCGGAGCCGGGTAGACCTGACAGCCGATCCGGTCCCCGGAGCCGGGTAGACCTGACAGCCGATCCGGTCCCCGGAGCGAGGTAGACCTGACAGCCGGTCGGGTCCCCGGAGCGGGGTAGACCTGACAGCCGAACCGGTCCCCGGAGCCGGGTAGACCTGACAGCCGATCCGGTCCCCGGAGCGAGGTAGACCTGACAGCCGATCCGGTCCCCGGAGCCGGGTAGACCTGACAGCCGATCCGGTCCTCGGAGCCGGGTAGACCTGATAGCCGATCCGGTCCCCGGAGCCGGGTAGACCTGACAGCCGATCCGGTCCCCGGAGCGAGGTAGACCTGACAGCCGATACCGACCCCGGAGCGAGGTAGACCTGACAGCCGACCCGGTCCCCGGAGCCGGGTAGACCTGACAGCCGATCCGGTCCCCGGAGCCGGGTAGACCTGACAGCCGATACGGACCCCGGAGCGAGGTAGACCTGACGGCCGCTCCGGTCCCCGGAGCCGGGTAGACCTGACAGCCGATCCGGTCCCCGGAGCCGGGTAGACCTGACAGCCGATCCGCTCCCCGGGGCCGGGTAGACCTGACAGCCGACCCGGTCCCCGGAGCGAGGTAGACCTGACAGCCGATACCGACCCCGGAGCGAGGTAGACCTGACAGCCGATCCGGTCCCCGGAGCCGGGTAGACCTGACAGCCGATCCGGTCCCCGGGGCTAGGTAGACCTGACAGCCGGTCGGGTCCCCGGAGCCGGGTAGACCTGACAGCCGATCCGGTCCCCGGAGCCGGGTAGACCTGACAGCCGATCCGGTCCCCGGAGCGAGGTAGACCTGACAGCCGGTCCGGTCCCCGGAGCGAGGTAGACCTGACAGCCGACCCGGACCCCGGAGCCGGGTAGACCTGACAGCCGACCCGGTCCCCGGAGCGAGGTAGACCTGACAGCCGATCCGGTCCCCGGAGCCGGGTAGACCTGACAGCCGGTCGGGTCCCCGGAGCCGGGTAGACCTGACAGCCGATCCGGTCCCCGGAGCCGGGTAGACCTGACAGCCGACCCGGACCCCGGAGCCGGGTAGACCTGACAGCCGGTCCGGTTCCCGGAGCGAAGTAGACCTGCCCGCCTATCCCCGGAGGCGGGTAGAAGTTGCAGCCGAGCCGGTCCCCGGAGCCGGGCACACCGGGCAGCCGGTGTGGGGTGGGGGTGATATTTTTGTTTTTTCTTTTCGTTCATGATTTAAGCGTCACCGGCACAGCGGCCAGCCTGACCCGGGTCCTCCCTTCCAACAAGTGCGTGCGGGCAGGTGGGGGGTGGGGGGGTGGGGGGGCGGCGGGGGGGCCGGGGGCTCATAAATAATTTTGATTTATCACCGGGTGGTGATAAATAATTTTGATCTTTTTTTTTCGTTCACGTTTTTAGCGTCACTGGCACAGCCGCCAGCCTGACCCGGATCGTCCCGGCGGGGGGGGGCGGGGGGGGGGGGGGCTGTCGGGCGAGGGGGGGGTATGTGGGTGGGGGGAGGGGTTGGGGTGGGCGAAAAACTAAGTTTCAACTTTTTTTTGTTCGTGATTTAAGCGCCAGTGGCAGAGCCGCCACCCTGACCCGGATCAGGTCGGGGGCGGGGGTGGGGGTGGGGCGTGGCGGTCCGCGGCTTCGCGCCCTGCGCGGGCGCGCGAGCACACCACTGCCCGGCAAGCGGCAGCGGCGGGGAAGGGGTGCCGGTGCAGAGGCAGGCGAGAGCGGGCAGCGAGCGGGCGGGGAGCACGGCGCAGAGGTGGGCCGGGGAGAGGGCGGCAGGCACGCGGTGCCTCTTTTCGGAGTAGGTTTTGGGTCGGTAAGGTGGGGGGGGGGGGGGGGGGGGGGGGGGGCGTTGTGTGTGCTGGGGGCGGGGGCGGGGGGGTTCAGTGGGTTCTCCAGCCGCGGCAGGGGCGGGCAGGCGCGCAGCAGAGCGAGCGAGCGAGCGGCTGAGAAAGGAAGGCGGGAGCGCCGGGGCACGGGCACGGGCACGGCCAGGGCCAGGGGCGCGGCAGGGTAGAGACTCGGCAGCCGGGGTTAGATCCCCGCTCGCCACCGGGAATCCCTTAACCCGCCCGGGCACGGAGCCGGCAGGGACTCCGCTGGGTCCTAAAGTCTCCCGCCGTCCTTGCCGGGGCGGGGTGGGGGGGGGTGGCAAACCTGCCCGAGGGCAGCGTGGGGAGGGGGCGGCCGGATTCGCAGTGAACCGGGTGGTGAATAGAGGCGGGGGAGGGGGGGGTGAAGGGGGACAGCGGGGTGTGGCGGGGGGGTGGGTGGTAATTCGGTGGCGGCAGCGGGGCTTGGGGGGAGACACTCTGTCTGCGTCTGCGTCTGCCGCACGCGAGAGGTTCGGGCCCGTTGGAGGGGGTGGGGTGGGTGTTGTGTGCACGTGTGCGTGCGGCGGCAGACGGGGCTTTGGGGCTGGGGGAGAGGCCTGCTGGGGGGGGTGAGAGGCGAAGGGGGGAATGGGAAGGGGCGGGGGAGATGGTGCACCCGTGTGCAAGTGCCTCGGTGTGCGCGCAGTTGGGGTGGGGCAGATGTGACCCAGACGCCTGGGTGCCTTGGGGAGCACTTGTGGGGCAGCCGGGGGGCACAGCTGGGGCAGCCATGAGGCATTTGTGGGGCAGCTGTGGGGCCAGCGGCACCCGCAGGCCTGTCTTCCCTGGGGGGAGACGGCAGGCCCACAGACCCGCTATTCCCTGGGGAGCACCTGCAGGGCAGCCGTGGGGCAGGGCTGGGGCAGTACTTGTGGGGCAGATGTGACCCAGAGGCCTGCTGTTCCTCGGGGAGCACTTGCGGGGCAGCCGTGGGGCACTGCGGGGCAGCTGTGGGGCCGGGGCACCAGCAGGCCTGTCTTCCCTTGGGGGGAGAAGGCAGGCCCGGAGTCCCACTATTCCCTGAGGAGCAGCTGCAGGGCAGCCATGGGGCAGCGCTGGGGCAGTACTTGTGGGGCAGATGTGACCCAGAGGCCTGCGGTTCCTCAGGGAGCACTTGCGGATCAGCCGTGGGGCAGAGTTTGAGAAGCTGTGGGGCCAGAGGCACCCGCAGGCCTGCGTTCCCTGAAGCAGACTGCAGGCCCAGATGCCTGTGGCTCCTCGGGGAGCACTTGCAGGGCAGCTGTGGGGCAGCACTTGTGGGGAAGATGTGACCCAGAGGCCCGCTGTTCCTCAGGGAGCACTTGAGGGGCAGCTGTGGGGCCAGGGGCACCCGCAGGCCTGCCTTCCCTGGGGGGAGACGGCAGGCCCAGAGGCCTGCGGTTCCTCGGGGAGCGCTTGCGGGGCAGCCGTGGGGCAGCACTGGGGCAACACTTGTGGGGCAGATGTGACCCAGAGGCCCCGCTGTTCCTCGGGGAGCACTTGTGGAGCAGCTCTGGGGCCCTGCGGGGCAGCTGTGGGGCCAGGGGCACCCGCAGGCCTGCCTTCCCTGGGGGGAGACGGCAGGCCCAGAGGCCTGCGGTTCCTCGGGGAGCGCTTGCGGGGCAGCCGTGGGGCAGCACTGGGGCAGCACTTGTGGGGCAGATGTGACCCAGAGGCCCCGCTGTTCCTCGGGGAGCACTTGTGGAGCAGCTCTGGGGCCCTGCGGGGCAGCTGTGGGGCCAGGGGCACCCGCAGGCCTGCCTTCCCTGGGGGGAGACGGCAGGCCCAGAGGCCTGCGGTTCCTCGGGGAGCGCTTGCGGGGCAGCCGTGGGGCAGCACTGGGGCAGCACTTGTGGGGCAGATGTGACCCAGAGGCCCCGCTGTTCCTCGGGGAGCACTTGTGGAGCAGCTCTGGGGCCCTGCGGGGCAGCTGTGGGGCCAGGGGCACCCGCAGGCCTGCCTTCCCTGGGGGGAGACGGCAGGCCCAGAGGCCTGCGGTTCCTCGGGGAGCGCTTGCGGGGCAGCCGTGGGGCAGCACTGGGGCAGCACTTGTGGGGCAGATGTGACCCAGAGGCCCCGCTGTTCCTCGGGGAGCACTTGTGGAGCAGCTCTGGGGCCCTGCGGGGCAGCTGTGGGGCCAGGGGCACCCGCAGGCCTGCCTTCCCTGGGGGGAGACGGCAGGCCCAGAGGCCTGCGGTTCCTCGGGGAGCGCTTGCGGGGCAGCCGTGGGGCAGCACTGGGGCAGCACTTGTGGGGCAGATGTGACCCAGAGGCCCCGCTGTTCCTCGGGGAGCACTTGTGGAGCAGCTCTGGGGCCCTGCGGGGCAGCTGTGGGGCCAGGGGCACCCGCAGGCCTGCCTTCCCTGGGGGGAGACGGCAGGCCCAGAGGCCTGCGGTTCCTCGGGGAGCGCTTGCGGGGCAGCCGTGGGGCAGCACTGGGGCAGCACTTGTGGGGCAGATGTGACCCAGAGGCCCCGCTGTTCCTCGGGGAGCACTTGTGGAGCAGCTCTGGGGCCCTGCGGGGCAGCTGTGGGGCCAGGGGCACCCGCAGGCCTGCCTTCCCTGGGGGGAGACGGCAGGCCCAGAGGCCTGCGGTTCCTCGGGGAGCGCTTGCGGGGCAGCCGTGGGGCAGCACTGGGGCAGCACTTGTGGGGCAGATGTGACCCAGAGGCCCCGCTGTTCCTCGGGGAGCACTTGTGGAGCAGCTCTGGGGCCCTGCGGGGCAGCTGTGGGGCCAGGGGCACCCGCAGGCCTGCCTTCCCTGGAAGCAGACTGCAGGCCCAGATGCCTGCGGTTCCTCGGGGAGCACTCGCGGGGCAGCCGTGGGGCAGCACTTGTGGGGCAGACGTGACCCAGAAGCCTGCTGTTCCTCGGGGAGCACTTGCAAGGCTGCTGTGGGGCACTGGTGGGGAAGCTGTGGGGCCAGGGGCACCCGCAGGCCTGCCTTCCCTGGGGGGAGACGGCAGGCCCAGAGGCCTGCGGTTCCTCGGGGAGCACTTGTGGGTCAGCCGTGGGGCAGCACTGGGGCAGCACTTGTGGGGCAGATGTGACCCAGAGGCCCCGCTGTTCCTCGGGGAGCACTTGTGGAGCAGCTGTGGGGCCCTGCGGGGCAGCTGTGGGGGCAGGGGCACCCACATGTCTGCCTTCCCTGGGGGGAGACGGCAGGCCCAGAGGCCTGCGGTTCCTCGGGGAGCGCTTGCGGGGCAGCCGTGGGGCAGCACTGGGGCAGCACTTGTGGGGCAGATGTGACCCAGAGGCCCCGCTGTTCCTCGGGGAGCACTTGTGGAGCAGCTGTGGGGCCCTGCGGGGCAGCTGTGGGGGCAGGGGCACCCGCAGGCCTGCCTTCCCTGGGGGGAGACGGCAGGCCCAGAGGCCTGCGGTTCCTCGGGGAGCGCTTGCGGGGCAGCCGTGGGGCAGCACGGGGGCAGTACTTGTGGGGCAGATGTGACCCAGAAGCCTGCTGTTCCTCGGGGAGCACTTGCAAGGCTGCTGTGGGGCACTGGTGGGGAAGCTGTGGGGCCGGGGGCACCCGCAGGCCTGTCTTTCCTGAGGGCAGACGGCAGGCCCGAGGCATGCTGTTCCTCGGGGAGCACTTGCGGGGCAGCCGTGGGGGCAGTACTTGTGGGGCAGATGTGACCCAGAAGCCTGCTGTTCCTCGGGGAGCACTTGCAAGGCTGCTGTGGGGCACTGGTGGGGAAGCTGTGGGGCCGGGGGCACCCGCAGGCCTGTCTTCCCTGGGGGGAGACGGCAGGCCCAGAGGCCTGCGGTTCCTCGGGGAGCGCTTGCGGGGCGGCCGTGGGGCAGCCGTGGGGGCAGTACTTGTGGGGCAGATGTGACCCAGAAGCCTGCTGTTCCTCGGGGAGCACTTGCAAGGCTGCTGTGGGGCACTGGTGGGGAAGCTGTGGGGCCGGGGGCACCCGCAGGCCTGTCTTCCCTGGGGGGAGACGGCAGGCCCAGAGGCCTGCGGCTCCTCGGGGAGCGCTTGCGGGGCGGCCGTGGGGCAGCACGGGGGCAGTACTTGTGGGGCAGATGTGACCCAGAAGCCTGCTGTTCCTCGGGGAGCACTTGCAAGGCTGCTGTGGGGCACTGGTGGGGAAGCTGTGGGGCCGGGGGCACCCGCAGGCCTGTCTTCCCTGGGGGGAGACGGCGGGCCCTGAGGCCCGCCATTCCTCGGGGGGAACTTGCGGGGCAGCGATGGGGCAGCGCGGGTGCAGTACTTGTGGGGCAGATGTGACCCAGATGCCTGGCTGCCTTGGCGGGTAGAGGGGTCCCGGAGGCCTGTGTGGTCCTTGAGGGTCAGTCGGGTCCCTGCCTGTGGGTGAGTTGTGGGGCGGCGCGGGGTGGGTGTGGGTGGGCTGGGTGTGTGCCCGTGTCTGCCACTCGTGAGGGGTCTTGGCCTGGGAGGTGGGGGGGGGGGGGCGCTCGTCTGCGTCGGCGCGTCTGTGTTGCGCGCACGTGTGCGCGAGGTGGCAGACGGGGTCTTGGGGGTGTGGAGGGGGGACTGAGGAGGGCCGGGGGGGGGGGGGGGGGGGGGGGCGGGTGTGTTTCGGGGGTGCACGGTGCACGCCCGAAAGAGATGCAAAGGATTTGTAACGCTCTCCAGAACGCCGCCTTCTCTGTTACAGCCGGCTCGCTGGGCCGCGTCCTTGCCCGGCCTGCACCTGTGCCTGTCGGGGGGGGGGGGGGGGGGAGGCCCTCGGGCCGCTCTTCTGCCCGTGGCACCCGTCCTTGGGAAAGCAGCTGCTGCTGCTGCCGCCCCACCGCCGCCGCCGCCGCCGCGTGGGGTGAGACCTGGGCTCCCGGGGCCCGGTTCCAGCGGCTAGGGCGCGGGCCGGGGGGGCTGCCGGAAGACGAGCGGGTCACAGGCCCGGCTGAAGTCACCCGCCCTCCTTCGCACGGCGAGAAACAGAATCGAAGCCAGGTAATGGGGGGGGGGGGGCGGGGGCGGAGGAGGACTACACACCAACGGAGGAGAGGAAAAAAACAACAAAGAAAACGCCCACAAAATCAATCTCCGCTCAATCTGCCAGGTCTACCCGGCACGGCTTTGGGGCGGGGGGGGGGGGGGGGGGGCCGGTTTGTGGGGCTGGAGAACAGGCCGACCGGTCTACCCGGGCTGCGGAGGTTCAAAGACGAGGGGTACGAGCTCTTCCCGGCTCCGGAGTGGCCTGAAACGCGGGGGGAGGGATGGAAACGGTGGGGCGACAGCCCTCACCCTCCTGTCACACCGCAAGTGTCCCCCAGCCCAGCCCAGCCCAGCCCAGCCCAGCCCAGCCCGGACGGGGAGAGCCGAGCCACGGGGAGGACGACTCCCCTCTCTCCCGGCACCGTGGGGGAGGCCTGGGAACGCTCACGGACAGCAGTCACCCCTCTGGCCGTGCACCGCCGGAGCCTCCGCCTCAGGGGCGATGTGGGCACCGCGCACCCATAAACCGCAGCGCCGGCGGTCCCTTTTGCCGCTCCGCCCCAGCCCCGCGCGCAAGGCAGCGGGAGCCCCCCTCCACAGCCTCCCGCCCACTCGCCGGCCCACCGCTTCCCTCCTCCTGCCCGAGCCGGCTCAGGCGGCGGAGGAGAGGAAAGCGCCGCCGCCGCCGCCGCCCCCCCCACCCCGCGCCACCAGCTCCGCTTACCACGCACACTGCCTGCCCGCGCTCTCCCCGGCAGCCCGCCGTCAGCGGACGCCCGTCATCTCCCGCACCGTCAGCGGACCCTTCGGGCGCTGGGAAGCCGCCGCCGCCGCCCGACCCCTTCTTCCCCAGCCGTGCGCGTTCCAGTGCCGGCGGCGGCCGCCGCCGCTCTTCGCCCTGCCTCCGCGGGAGCCGGACAGCGCCGCGGACGCTCGCTAAAGCCCTTCTGCGGAGGCGACTCACCGCTCCCTCCTGTAAAACGGGATACTACGTCCCGGCCCGCGGCGAGCCCCAAGAGCGCTGGCTCTGCCCACCGGGGAGGAGCCCCGCTGCCCGCCGCCTTTCACGGCGACTTGACCGCAGGCAGCGAAAAACGGGGACCCCTCGGGCGGGAGGCGCGTGGGGACACCAGGTCTACCCGCGGACCGGGAAACTGGCCCCCCCCCCCCCCCCCCCGGCCGGCGCGGGGGCTGCCAGGTCTACCCGCGTTCAGGCCCAAAAAAAAAAGGCAGGGGGCGCGTGGGGACACCAGGTCTACCCGCGTGGAGGAACAAAAAAAAAAAGG
>NW_026529841.1:618768-621268 GCF_028500815.1 Rissa tridactyla | reverse complement strand
CGCCGCCGCGGGCTTTTCTCGGCGCCGCCCGCCGACGGCCGCCCTCCGCCGCGCGGGGAGGGCGCGCCGGACGCCGGGGCGCGGATCGCCGAGGGAGAACCGAAGGAAGCCCCAGCCCGGATGAACGGCCCGAAAAAGCGCGTCCGGAGACGCGCCCGGAGACGGCCCCCCGGGGGCGACGGCCGGGGACGACGGCCGGGCGGGCGCCCGGGCGGCACCGCCTGGCGGGAGCGGGGGAGAGGCGAGGAGCCGCGGCACGGGACGGGAAGACGCGCGGCGACGACGGCGACGACGACGGAGAAGCGGCGGCCGCGCGGGCGCGGCCGTCGCCCCGACTCGCCGCCGCCGCCGCAGCCGCCGGCGCCCCGGCCCGGCCGCGACCTCGCTCCCCCCCACCCGCCGGCGGGCGCTCGGGGGGCGGCGGGTCGTCGGGGAGAGACGGGAGAGGAAGGGGGGGCGGCGACGGGGATGACCCCCGTCCCCGGCACGCTCGGCGCGCGCGCGCGGCAGCGACGGCACGGTACCGCGCGGTACCCACCCGCAGACAGCCGCCCGCGCGGGAGGGCCGGGGACGAGGCCCGCGCCTCCCCCCGACCGGCGTCTCTCCCCACGCCGCGGCCGACGGCCGGGCCCACCGGACCTCAGCCCCGGCCAACCACCGGCGAGACGAGCTCCGCAGAGCGGGCGCTCCGGGAGCGGGGAGCTTCGGAGCGCTCCCCGAGTCTGCACTTAGGGGGACGAAGGCCCTCGGGAGGGGCCTGCGAGGCACCCCAGCCGCGCCGCTCGTGCGGCCGTCGCCCGGCCAAGGGGCGGCGGCCGAGCCGGCGATTGATCGCAAAGCGACGCTCAGACAGGCGTAGCCCCGGGAGGAACCCGGGGCCGCAAGTGCGTTCGAAGTGTCGATGATCAATGTGTCCTGCAATTCACATTAATTCTCGCAGCTAGCTGCGTTCTTCATCGACGCACGAGCCGAGTGATCCACCGCTAAGAGTTGTCTCGTCTTTCGGCACCGCCCCGCGCGCGCGGGAGGGCCGGGAACGCTCGCCAGGAGCGGCCCCTCTCGAGGACGGCCCAACCGCCTGCCCGCCGGCCGGCCCCCCTTCCTCCCCTCGCATCCCCGCGCGGGGCGGGAGGGGAAGCTAAGAATCGCGGAGCGCGGCGCGACGGGGGCGAGACGGAGGGGCCTCGCCTCGACTGACCGTACGAGCACGCCCAAGGAGGGCCAGAAAGGAAGGAAGAAACGCCCCGAGAGGCGACGAGGGCCTGGGAGCCCGCGCTCCCCACCGGCCGAAGGCGACGGCAAGCGCCTCGCTCGCTTCGGGGGCGGCCCAGGCGCCCGGGCTCGGTCCGGCCTCCGCACGGAGGCGGCGGCGCGCCCGGCCGCTCCGCCTGTCCGCCTCGAGCGGGCGCGCGCGGGGGGCCCCGACGGCTACCCCGCGCGCTGCGCCTCCGCGCGCGCCGCTCCGCCGCGCCACGGGCAGCCTAACTCCTCCCGGGGTCCCGTCCCGACGGCACCTCGGCGGGCTCCGCGCCGCCGCGGGCGGACGCGGACGCGCCCCGAGCCGACGACGCAACGACGCCCGCGGCCCGCCGGACGGCGGCCCGCCGCGCGGCGGCCGCCCGCCCGGCACCGCCGCCGCCGCCGCTTCCCGTCTCCTTCCGCGGGCACGCGGGCACGCGCCGAGCGGAAGGCGGACGGCCGCCTGAGGCGGGGGCGGCTCCCGCTCTCCCCGTTTCCACGCGGAGACCGGGAGTGGGACGCCCCCGCTTGCCCCGACCGCCTGCACGGCTCGGCCGGGAAGGCGAAGACGGGGAGGCGAAGCGGCTAGGCGGGGCCCGGGGCCGGGACGGCCTCGGCGGCGGGGGGCTCCGTCCGGCTAGACCGAGCGGCGACGCCGCCGCTCGGGCAACGGGGTGCCGCCCTCGCCGGCGCTTAGCGGCGGGAGAACGCCGAGCGCTCGCCCGGACGGGGGAGGGAGGAGCGGCGCCGCAGCGCGACGCAGCCGCTGCGACGGAGGCGCGGCGTCCCTTCCCGCCCCCCCCCGCGCACAGGGTGTGCGGGGGGAGGGCGTAGGGCCGCCCGGCGGCGGGTCCCCCCCTTGCGGGGACCCGCCGCGAGCCCCGGCGGGGAGCCCGCGCTCCTCGCCGGGGTCGCCCGTTCCGAGGCGGGCAGGTCGGACACGGCCGACCGCTCGCGCCGCGGTCTCTCCGCCGAGACCGGGCCGCGGAGAGGGGGGGGCAGGGGTGCCCCTCCCCGGCACGGGACGCCCGCGGGACGCGGTCGCAGGCGACGGCCGTCCGGGAGAGGCTCTCTCACCGCGAGAGAGAACTCCCGGCCGCCGCCGCCGGCCGGCCGGCCCCCCGGGCGACGCCGAGCCGCCCGAGTCTTTAAACCCCCGCCCGGCCCCCGCGGCCCTTCGACCCCCGGAGACGCGCCGAGAGACGCGCCGAGGGAAGGGACCGCGAGAGCGCGGACGCTAGGTACCTGGCCCTGGGGCGA
>NW_026529841.1:606268-613768 GCF_028500815.1 Rissa tridactyla | reverse complement strand
GGTGACCGCCGCCGGCCACCGCTCTTCGCCCTGCCCAGCGGGGAGACGCCTACCCCGGAGCAACAAATTTCGTTCGGTAATGCACGCGTGTCTGCCAGGAGAGTAGCCAGAGGTGCCGCCCCTCACCTCTGCTTTCAGCGGGAAGTCAGCCCGCAAGATGCGCGTTCGCGCTGGAAGCCCTTAGGAGCCGAGTAAGTACTCCCTCCCATATACGGAAAATCACGTCTCTACCCCCGGACGGCCTCAAGAGCGCAGGCACTGCCCACCGGGGAGGCGCGCCAAACACGCCGCCTCTTACGATGACACAACTGGAGGTAACGAAAAACAGCGACCCCTTCGGCGGCTGGAAGTGCGTGCTCCGGACACAAGGTCTACCCGGCCACTCCGGCACTAAGTACCGCCGGAGCCGGGTAGACGTGACAGCCGATCCGGTCCCCGGAGCCGGGTAGACCTGACAGCCGGTCCGGTCTCCGGAGCCGGGTAGACCTGACAGCCGAGGTGGTCCCCGGAGCCGGGTAGACCTGACAGCCGATCCGGTCCCCGGAGCCGGGTAGACCTGACAGCCGACGCGGTCCTCGGAGCCGGGTAGACCTGACAGCCGATCCGGTCCCCGGAGCCGGGTAGACCTGACAGCCGACCCGGTCCCCGGAGCGAGGTAGACCTGACAGCCGGTCGGGTCCCCGGAGCGGGGTAGACCTGACAGCCGAACCGGTCCCCGGAGCCGGGTAGACCTGACAGCCGATCCGGTCCCCGGAGCGAGGTAGACCTGACAGCCGATCCGGTCCCCGGAGCCGGGTAGACCTGACAGCCGATCCGGTCCTCGGAGCCGGGTAGACCTGATAGCCGATCCGGTCCCCGGAGCCGGGTAGACCTGACAGCCGATCCGGTCCCCGGAGCGAGGTAGACCTGACAGCCGAACCGGTCCCCGGAGCGAGGTAGACCTGACAGCCGATACCGACCCCGGAGCGAGGTAGACCTGACAGCCGACCCGGTCCCCGGAGCCGGGTAGACCTGACAGCCGATCCGGTCCCCGGAGCCGGGTAGACCTGACAGCCGATACGGACCCCGGAGCGAGGTAGACCTGACGGCCGCTCCGGTCCCCGGAGCCGGGTAGACCTGACAGCCGATCCGCTCCCCGGAGCCGGGTAGACCTGACAGCCGATCCGCTCCCCGGGGCCGGGTAGACCTGACAGCCGACCCGGTCCCCGGAGCGAGGTAGACCTGACAGCCGATACCGACCCCGGAGCGAGGTAGACCTGACAGCCGATCCGGTCCCCGGAGCCGGGTAGACCTGACAGCCGATCCGGTCCCCGGGGCTAGGTAGACCTGACAGCCGGTCGGGTCCCCGGAGCCGGGTAGACCTGACAGCCGATCCGGTCCCCGGAGCCGGGTAGACCTGACAGCCCATCCGGTCTCCGGAGCGAGGTAGACCTGACAGCCGGTCCGGTCCCCGGAGCCAGGTAGACCTGACAGCCGACCCGGACCCCGGAGCCGGGTAGACCTGACAGCCGACCCGGTCCCCGGAGCGAGGTAGACCTGACAGCCGATCCGGTCCCCGGAGCCGGGTAGACCTGACAGCCGGTCGGGTCCCCGGAGCCGGGTAGACCTGACAGCCGATCCGGTCCCCGGAGCCGGGTAGACCTGACAGCCGACCCGGACCCCGGAGCCGGGTAGACCTGACAGCCGGTCCGGTTCCCGGAGCGAAGTTGACCTGCCCGCCTATCCCCGGAGGCGGGTAGAAGTTGCAGCCGAGCCGGTCCCCGGAGCCGGGCACACCGGGCAGCCGGTGTGGGGTGGGGGTGATATTTTTGTTTTTTCTTTTCGTTCATGATTTAAGCGTCACCGGCACAGCGGCCAGCCTGACCCGGGTCCTCCCTTCCAACAAGTGCGTGCGGGCAGGTGGGGGGTGGGGGGGTGGGGGGGCGGCGGGGGGGCCGGGGGCTCATAAATAATTTTGATTTATCACCGGGTGGTGATAAATAATTTTGATCTTTTTTTTTCGTTCACGTTTTTAGCGTCACTGGCACAGCCGCCAGCCTGACCCGGATCGTCCCGGCGGGGGGGGGCGGGGGGGGGGGGGCTGTCGGGCGAGGGGGGGGGTATGTGGGTGGGGGGAGGGGTTGGGGTGGGCGAAAAACTAAGTTTCAACTTTTTTTTGTTCGTGATTTAAGCGCCAGTGGCAGAGCCGCCACCCTGACCCGGATCAGGTCGGGGGCGGGGGTGGGGGTGGGGCGTGGCGGTCCGCGGCTTCGCGCCCTGCGCGGGCGCGCGAGCACACCACTGCCCGGCAAGCGGCAGCGGCGGGGAAGGGGTGCCGGTGCAGAGGCAGGCGAGAGCGGGCAGCGAGCGGGCGGGGAGCACGGCGCAGAGGTGGGCCGGGGAGAGGGCGGCAGGCACGCGGTGCCTCTTTTCGGAGTAGGTTTTGGGTCGGTAAGGTGGGGGGGGGGGGGGGGGGGGGGCGCGTTGTGTGTGCTGGGGGCGGGGGCGGGGGGGTTCAGTGGGTTCTCCAGCCGCGGCAGGGGCGGGCAGGCGCGCAGCAGAGCGAGCGAGCGAGCGAGCGGCTGAGAAAGGAAGGCGGGAGCGCCGGGGCACGGGCACGGGCACGGCCAGGGCCAGGGGCGCGGCAGGGTAGAGACTCGGCAGCCGGGGTTAGATCCCCGCTCGCCACCGGGAATCCCTTAACCCGCCCGGGCACGGAGCCGGCAGGGACTCCGCTGGGTCCTAAAGTCTCCCGCCGTCCTTGCCGGGGCGGGGTGGGGGGGGGTGGCAAACCTGCCCGAGGGCAGCGTGGGGAGGGGGCGGCCGGATTCGCAGTGAACCGGGTGGTGAATAGAGGCGGGGGAGGGGGGGGTGAAGGGGGACAGCGGGGTGTGGCGGGGGGGTGGGTGGTAATTCGGTGGCGGCAGCGGGGCTTGGGGGGAGACGCTCTGTCTGCGTCTGCGTCTGCCGCACGCGAGAGGTTCGGGCCCGTTGGAGGGGGTGGGGTGGGTGTTGTGTGCACGTGTGCGTGCGGCGGCAGACGGGGCTTTGGGGCTGGGGGAGAGGCCTGCTGGGGGGGGTGAGAGGCGAAGGGGGGAATGGGAAGGGGCGGGGGAGATGGTGCACCCGTGTGCAAGTGCCTCGGTGTGCGCGCAGTTGGGGTGGGGCAGATGTGACCCAGACGCCTGGGTGCTTTGGGGAGCACTTGTGGGGCAGCCGGGGGGCACAGCTGGGGCAGCCGTGAGGCATTTGTGGGGCAGCTGTGGTGCCAGCGGCACCCGCAGGCCTGTCTTCCCTGGGGGGAGACGGCAGGCCCACAGACCCGCTATTCCCTGGGGAGCACCTGCAGGGCAGCCGTGGGGCAGGGCTGGGGCAGTACTTGTGGGGCAGATGTGACCCAGAGGCCTGCTGTTCCTCGGGGAGCACTTGCGGGGCAGCCGTGGGGCACTGCGGGGCAGCTGTGGGGCCGGGGCACCAGCAGGCCTGTCTTCCCTTGGGGGGAGAAGGCAGGCCCGGAGTCCCACTATTCCCTGAGGAGCAGCTGCAGGGCAGCCATGGGGCAGCGCTGGGGCAGTACTTGTGGGGCAGATGTGACCCAGAGGCCTGCGGTTCCTCAGGGAGCACTTGCGGATCAGCCGTGGGGCAGAGTTTGAGAAGCTGTGGGGCCAGAGGCACCCGCAGGCCTGCGTTCCCTGAAGCAGACTGCAGGCCCAGATGCCTGTGGCTCCTCGGGGAGCACTTGCAGGGCAGCTGTGGGGCAGCACTTGTGGGGAAGATGTGACCCAGAGGCCCGCTGTTCCTCAGGGAGCACTTGAGGGGCAGCTGTGGGGCCAGGGGCACCCGCAGGCCTGCCTTCCCTGGGGGGAGACGGCAGGCCCAGAGGCCTGCGGTTCCTCGGGGAGCGCTTGCAGGGCAGCCGTGGGGCAGCACTGGGGCAACACTTGTGGGGCAGATGTGACCCAGAGGCCCCGCTGTTCCTCGGGGAGCACTTGTGGAGCAGCTCTGGGGCCCTGCGGGGCAGCTGTGGGGCCAGGGGCACCCGCAGGCCTGCCTTCCCTGGGGGGAGACGGCAGGCCCAGAGGCCTGCGGTTCCTCGGGGAGCGCTTGCGGGGCAGCCGTGGGGCAGCACTGGGGCAACACTTGTGGGGCAGATGTGACCCAGAGGCCCCGCTGTTCCTCGGGGAGCACTTGTGGAGCAGCTCTGGGGCCCTGCGGGGCAGCTGTGGGGCCAGGGGCACCCGCAGGCCTGCCTTCCCTGGGGGGAGACGGCAGGCCCAGAGGCCTGCGGTTCCTCGGGGAGCGCTTGCGGGGCAGCCGTGGGGCAGCACTGGGGCAGCACTTGTGGGGCAGATGTGACCCAGAGGCCCCGCTGTTCCTCGGGGAGCACTTGTGGAGCAGCTCTGGGGCCCTGCGGGGCAGCTGTGGGGCCAGGGGCACCCGCAGGCCTGCCTTCCCTGGGGGGAGACGGCAGGCCCAGAGGCCTGCGGTTCCTCGGGGAGCGCTTGCGGGGCAGCCGTGGGGCAGCACTGGGGCAGCACTTGTGGGGCAGATGTGACCCAGAGGCCCCGCTGTTCCTCGGGGAGCACTTGTGGAGCAGCTCTGGGGCCCTGCGGGGCAGCTGTGGGGGCAGGGGCACCCGCAGGCCTGCCTTCCCTGGGGGGAGACGGCAGGCCCAGAGGCCTGCGGTTCCTCGGGGAGCGCTTGCGGGGCAGCCGTGGGGCAGCACTGGGGCAGCACTTGTGGGGCAGATGTGACCCAGAGGCCCCGCTGTTCCTCGGGGAGCACTTGTGGAGCAGCTCTGGGGCCCTGCGGGGCAGCTGTGGGGCCAGGGGCACCCGCAGGCCTGCCTTCCCTGGGGGGAGACGGCAGGCCCAGAGGCCTGCGGTTCCTCGGGGAGCGCTTGCGGGGCAGCCGTGGGGCAGCACGGGGGCAGCACTTGTGGGGCAGATGTGACCCAGAAGCCTGCTGTTCCTCGGGGAGCACTTGCAAGGCTGCTGTGGGGCAGCCCTTGTTGGGCAGATGTGACCCAGAGGCCCGCTGTTCCTCAGGGAGCACTGGAGGGGCAACTGTGGGGCCAGGGGCACCCGCAGGCCTCTCTTTCCTGGGCGGAGACGGCAGGCCCAAGGCATGCTGTTCCTCGGGGAGCACTTGCGGAGCAGCCGTGGGGCACCGGTGGGGAAGCTGTGGGGCCAGAGGCACCCGCCGGCCTGAGTTCCCTGGAAGCAGACTGCAGGCCCAGATGCCTGCGGTTCCTCGGGGAGCACTCGCGGGGCAGCCGTGGGGCAGCACTTGTGGGGCAGATGTGACCCAGAAGCCTGCTGTTCCTCGGGGAGCACTTGCAAGGCTGCTGTGGGGCACTGGTGGGGAAGCTGTGGGGCCAGGGGCACCCGCAGGCCTGCCTTCCCTGGGGGGAGACGGCAGGCCCAGAGGCCTGCGGTTCCTCAGGGAGCACTTGTGGGTCAGCCGTGGGGCAGCACTGGGGCAGCACTTGTGGGGCAGATGTGACCCAGAGGCCCCGCTGTTCCTCGGGGAGCACTTGTGGAGCAGCTGTGGGGCCCTGCGGGGCAGCTGTGGGGGCAGGGGCACCCACATGTCTGCCTTCCCTGGGGGGAGACGGCAGGCCCAGAGGCCTGCGGTTCCTCGGGGAGCGCTTGCGGGGCAGCCGTGGGGCAGCACTGGGGCAGCACTTGTGGGGCAGATGTGACCCAGAGGCCCCGCTGTTCCTCGGGGAGCACTTGCAAGGCTGCTGTGGGGCACTGGTGGGGAAGCTGTGGGGCCGGGGGCACCCGCAGGCCTGTCTTTCCTGAGGGCAGACGGCAGGCCCGAGGCATGCTGTTCCTCGGGGAGCACTTGCGGGGCAGCCGTGGGGGCAGTACTTGTGGGGCAGATGTGACCCAGAAGCCTGCTGTTCCTCGGGGAGCACTTGCAAGGCTGCTGTGGGGCACTGGTGGGGAAGCTGGGGGGCCGGGGGCACCCGCAGGCCTGTCTTCCCTGGGGGGAGACGGCAGGCCCAGAGGCCTGCGGTTCCTCGGGGAGCGCTTGCGGGGCGGCCGTGGGGCAGCCGTGGGGGCAGTACTTGTGGGGCAGATGTGACCCAGAAGCCTGCTGTTCCTCGGGGAGCACTTGCAAGGCTGCTGTGGGGCACTGGTGGGGAAGCTGTGGGGCCGGGGGCACCCGCAGGCCTGTCTTCCCTGGGGGGAGACGGCAGGCCCAGAGGCCTGCGGTTCCTCGGGGAGCGCTTGCGGGGCGGCCGTGGGGCAGCCGTGGGGGCAGTACTTGTGGGGCAGATGTGACCCAGAAGCCTGCTGTTCCTCGGGGAGCACTTGCAAGGCTGCTGTGGGGCACTGGTGGGGAAGCTGTGGGGCCGGGGGCACCCGCAGGCCTGTCTTCCCTGGGGGGAGACGGCGGGCCCTGAGGCCCGCCATTCCTCGGGGAGAACTTGCGGGGCAGCGATGGGGCAGCGCGGGTGCAGTACTTGTGGGGCAGATGTGACCCAGATGCCTGGCTGCCTTGGCGGGTAGAGGGGTCCCGGAGGCCTGTGTGGTCCTTGAGGGTCAGTCGGGTCCCTGCCTGTGGGTGAGTTGTGGGGCGGCCGTGGGGCGGCGCGGGGTGGGTGTGGGTGGGCTGGGTGTGTGCCCGTGTCTGCCACTCGTGAGGGGTCTTGGCCTGGGAGGTGGGGGGGGGCGCTCGTCTGCGTCGGCGCGTCTGTGTTGCGCGCACGTGTGCGCGAGGTGGCAGACGGGGTCTTGGGGGTGTGGAGGGTGGACTGAGGAGGGCCGGGGGGGGGGGCGGGTGTGTTTCGGGGGTGCACGGTGCACGCCCGAAAGAGATGCAAAGGATTTGTAACGCTCTCCAGAACGCCGCCTTCTCTGTTACAGCCGGCTCGCTGGGCCGCGTCCTTGCCCGGCCTGCACCTGTGCCTGTCGGGGGGGGGGGGGGGGGAGGCCCTCGGGCCGCTCTTCTGCCCGTGGCACCCGTCCTTGGGAAAGCAGCTGCTGCTGCTGCCGCCCCACCGCCGCCGCCGCCGCCGCGTGGGGTGAGACCTGGGCTCCCGGGGCCCGGTTCCAGCGGCTAGGGCGCGGGCCGGGGGGGCTGCCGGAAGACGAGCGGGTCACAGGCCCGGCTGAAGTCACCCGCCCTCCTTCGCACGGCGAGAAACAGAATCGAAGCCAGGTAATGGGGGGGGGGGGCGGGGGCGGAGGAGGACTACACACCAACGGAGGAGAGGAAAAAAACAACAAAGAAAACGCCCACAAAATCAATCTCCGCTCAATCTGCCAGGTCTACCCGGCACGGCTTTGGGGCGGGGGGGGGGGGGCCGGTTTGTGGGGCTGGAGAACAGGCCGACCGGTCTACCCGGGCTGCGGAGGTTCAAAGACGAGGGGTACGAGCTCTTCCCGGCTCCGGAGTGGCCTGAAACGCGGGGGGAGGGATGGAAACGGTGGGGCGACAGCCCTCACCCTCCTGTCACACCGCAAGTGTCCCCCAGCCCAGCCCAGCCCAGCCCAGCCCGGACGGGGA
>NW_026529841.1:586913-596913 GCF_028500815.1 Rissa tridactyla | reverse complement strand
GGCGGCTTCCCAGCGCCCGAAGGGTCCGCTGACGGTGCGGGAGATGACGGGCGTCCGCTGACGGCGGGTTGCCGGGGAGAGCGCGGGCAGGCAGTGCGTGGTAAGCGGAGCTGGTGGCGCGGGGTGGGGGGGGGCGGCGGCGGCGGCGCTTTCCTCTCCTCCGCCGCCTGAGCCGGCTCGGGCAGGAGGAGGGAAGCGGTGGGCCGGCGAGTGGGCGGGAGGCTGTGGAGGGGGGCTCCCGCTGCCTTGCGCGCGGGGCTGGGGCGGAGCGGCAAAAGGGACCGCCGGCGCTGCGGTTTATGGGTGCGCGGTGCCCACATCGCCCCTGAGGCGGAGGCTCCGGCGGTGCACGGCCAGAGGGGTGACTGCTGTCCGTGAGCGTTCCCAGGCCTCCCCCACGGTGCCGGGAGAGAGGGGAGTCGTCCTCCCCGTGGCTCGGCTCTCCCCGTCCGGGCTGGGCTGGGCTGGGCTGGGGGACACTTGCGGTGTGACAGGAGGGTGAGGGCTGTCGCCCCACCGTTTCCATCCCTCCCCCCGCGTTTCAGGCCACTCCGGAGCCGGGAAGAGCTCGTACCCCTCGTCTTTGAACCTCCGCAGCCCGGGTAGACCGGTCGGCCTGTTCTCCAGCCCCACAAACCGGCCCCCCCCCCCCCCCCGCCCCAAAGCCGTGCCGGGTAGACCTGGCAGATTGAGCGGAGATTGATTTTGTGGGCGTTTTCTTTGTTGTTTTTTTCCTCTCCTCCGTTGGTGTGTAGTCCTCCTCCGCCCCCGCCCCCCCCCCATTACCTGGCTTCGATTCTGTTTCTCGCCGTGCGAAGGAGGGCGGGTGACTTCAGCCGGGCCTGTGACCCGCTCGTCTTCCGGCAGCCCCCCCGGCCCGCGCCCTAGCCGCTGGAACCGGGCCCCGGGAGCCCAGGTCTCACCCCACGCGGCGGCGGCGGCGGCGGTGGGGCGGCAGCAGCAGCAGCTGCTTTCCCAAGGACGGGTGCCACGGGCAGAAGAGCGGCCCGAGGGCCTCCCCCCCCCCCCCCCCCGACAGGCACAGGTGCAGGCCGGGCAAGGACGCGGCCCAGCGAGCCGGCTGTAACAGAGAAGGCGGCGTTCTGGAGAGCGTTACAAATCCTTTGCATCTCTTTCGGGCGTGCACCGTGCACCCCCGAAACACACCCGCCCCCCCCCCCCCCGCCCCCCCCCCCCCGGCCCTCCTCAGTCCACCCTCCACACCCCCAAGACCCCGTCTGCCACCTCGCGCACACGTGCGCGCAACACAGACGCGCCGACGCAGACGAGCGCCCCCCCCCACCTCCCAGGCCAAGACCCCTCACGAGTGGCAGACACGGGCACACACCCAGCCCACCCACACCCACCCCGCGCCGCCCCACGGCCGCCCCACAACTCACCCACAGGCAGGGACCCGACTGACCCTCAAGGACCACACAGGCCTCCGGGACCCCTCTACCCGCCAAGGCAGCCAGGCGTCTGGGTCACATCTGCCCCACAAGTACTGCACCCGCGCTGCCCCATCGCTGCCCCGCAAGTTCTCCCCGAGGAATGGCGGGCCTCAGGGCCCGCCGTCTCCCCCCAGGGAAGACAGGCCTGCGGGTGCCCCCGGCCCCACAGCTTCCCCACCAGTGCCCCACAGCAGCCTTGCAAGTGCTCCCCGAGGAACAGCAGGCTTCTGGGTCACATCTGCCCCACAAGTACTGCCCCCACGGCTGCCCCACGGCCGCCCCGCAAGCGCTCCCCGAGGAACCGCAGGCCTCTGGGCCTGCCGTCTCCCCCCAGGGAAGACAGGCCTGCGGGTGCCCCCGGCCCCACAGCTTCCCCACCAGTGCCCCACAGCAGCCTTGCAAGTGCTCCCCGAGGAACAGCAGGCTTCTGGGTCACATCTGCCCCACAAGTACTGCCCCCACGGCTGCCCCACGGCCGCCCCGCAAGCGCTCCCCGAGGAACCGCAGGCCTCTGGGCCTGCCGTCTCCCCCCAGGGAAGACAGGCCTGCGGGTGCCCCCGGCCCCACAGCTTCCCCACCAGTGCCCCACAGCAGCCTTGCAAGTGCTCCCCGAGGAACAGCAGGCTTCTGGGTCACATCTGCCCCACAAGTACTGCCCCCACGGCTGCCCCGCAAGTGCTCCCCGAGGAACAGCATGCCTCGGGCCTGCCGTCTGCCCTCAGGAAAGACAGGCCTGCGGGTGCCCCCGGCCCCACAGCTTCCCCACCAGTGCCCCACAGCAGCCTTGCAAGTGCTCCCCGAGGAACAGCAGGCTTCTGGGTCACATCTGCCCCACAAGTACTGCCCCCGTGCTGCCCCACGGCTGCCCCGCAAGCGCTCCCCGAGGAACCGCAGGCCTCTGGGCCTGCCGTCTCCCCCCAGGGAAGGCAGGCCTGCGGGTGCCCCTGCCCCCACAGCTGCCCCGCAGGGCCCCACAGCTGCTCCACAAGTGCTCCCCGAGGAACAGCGGGGCCTCTGGGTCACATCTGCCCCACAAGTGCTGCCCCAGTGCTGCCCCACGGCTGCCCCGCAAGCGCTCCCCGAGGAACCGCAGGCCTCTGGGCCTGCCGTCTCCCCCCAGGGAAGGCAGGCCTGCGGGTGCCCCTGGCCCCACAGCTTCCCCACCAGTGCCCCACAGCAGCCTTGCAAGTGCTCCCCGAGGAACAGCAGGCTTCTGGGTCACATCTGCCCCACAAGTGCTGCCCCACGGCTGCCCCGCGAGTGCTCCCCGAGGAACCGCAGGCATCTGGGCCTGCAGTCTGCTTCCAGGGAACTCAGGCCGGCGGGTGCCTCTGGCCCCACAGCTTCCCCACCGGTGCCCCACGGCTGCTCCGCAAGTGCTCCCCGAGGAACAGCATGCCTCGGGCCTGCCGTCTCCGCCCAGGAAAGAGAGGCCTGCGGGTGCCCCTGGCCCCACAGTTGCCCCTCCAGTGCTCCCTGAGGAACAGCGGGCCTCTGGGTCACATCTGCCCAACAAGGGCTGCCCCACAGCAGCCTTGCAAGTGCTCCCCGAGGAACAGCAGGCTTCTGGGTCACATCTGCCCCACAAGTACTGCCCCCGTGCTGCCCCACGGCTGCCCCGCAAGCGCTCCCCGAGGAACCGCAGGCCTCTGGGCCTGCCGTCTCCCCCCAGGGAAGGCAGGCCTGCGGGTGCCCCTGGCCCCACAGCTGCCCCGCAGGGCCCCACAGCTGCTCCACAAGTGCTCCCCGAGGAACAGCGGGGCCTCTGGGTCACATCTGCCCCACAAGTGCTGCCCCAGTGCTGCCCCACGGCTGCCCCGCAAGCGCTCCCCGAGGAACCGCAGGCCTCTGGGCCTGCCGTCTCCCCCCAGGGAAGGCAGGCCTGCGGGTGCCCCTGGCCCCACAGCTGCCCCGCAGGGCCCCAGAGCTGCTCCACAAGTGCTCCCCGAGGAACAGCGGGGCCTCTGGGTCACATCTGCCCCACAAGTACTGCCCCCGTGCTGCCCCACGGCCGCCCCGCAAGCGCTCCCCGAGGAGCCGCAGGCCTCTGGGCCTGCCGTCTCCCCCCAGGGAAGACAGGCCTGCGGGTGCCCCCGGCCCCACAGCTTCCCCACCAGTGCCCCACAGCAGCCTTGCAAGTGCTCCCCGAGGAACAGCAGGCTTCTGGGTCACATCTGCCCCACAAGTACTGCCCCCACGGCTGCCCCGCAAGTGCTCCCCGAGGAACAGCATGCCTCGGGCCTGCCGTCTGCCCTCAGGAAAGACAGGCCTGCGGGTGCCCCCGGCCCCACAGCTTCCCCACCAGTGCCCCACAGCAGCCTTGCAAGTGCTCCCCGAGGAACAGCAGGCTTCTGGGTCACATCTGCCCCACAAGTACTGCCCCCCTGCTGCCCCACGGCTGCCCCGCAAGCGCTCCCCGAGGAACCGCAGGCCTCTGGGCCTGCCGTCTCCCCCCAGGGAAGGCAGGCCTGCGGGTGCCCCCTGGCCCCACAGCTGCCCCGCAGGGCCCCAGAGCTACTCCACAAGTGCTCCCCGAGGAACAGCGGGGCCTCTGGGTCACATCTGCCCCACAAGTGCTGCCCCAGTGCTGCCCCACGGCTGCCCCGCAAGCGCTCCCCGAGGAACCGCAGGCCTCTGGGCCTGCCGTCTCCCCCCAGGGAAGGCAGGCCTGCGGGTGCCCCTGGCCCCACAGCTGCCCCGCAGGGCCCCAGAGCTGCTCCACAAGTGCTCCCCGAGGAACAGCGGGGCCTCTGGGTCACATCTGCCCCACAAGTGCTGCCCCAGTGCTGCCCCACGGCTGCCCCGCAAGCGCTCCCCGAGGAACCGCAGGCCTCTGGGCCTGCCGTCTCCCCCCAGGGAAGGCAGGCCTGCGGGTGCCCCTGGCCCCACAGCTGCCCCGCAGGGCCCCAGAGCTGCTCCACAAGTGCTCCCCGAGGAACAGCGGGGCCTCTGGGTCACATCTGCCCCACAAGTGCTGCCCCAGTGCTGCCCCACGGCTGCCCCGCAAGCGCTCCCCGAGGAACCGCAGGCCTCTGGGCCTGCCGTCTCCCCCCAGGGAAGGCAGGCCTGCGGGTGCCCCTGGCCCCACAGCTGCCCCGCAGGGCCCCAGAGCTGCTCCACAAGTGCTCCCCGAGGAACAGCGGGGCCTCTGGGTCACATCTGCCCCACAAGTGCTGCCCCAGTGCTGCCCCACGGCTGCCCCGCAAGCGCTCCCCGAGGAACCGCAGGCCTCTGGGCCTGCCGTCTCCCCCCAGGGAAGGCAGGCCTGCGGGTGCCCCTGGCCCCACAGCTGCCCCGCAGGGCCCCAGAGCTGCTCCACAAGTGCTCCCCGAGGAACAGCGGGGCCTCTGGGTCACATCTGCCCCACAAGTGCTGCCCCAGTGCTGCCCCACGGCTGCCCCGCAAGCGCTCCCCGAGGAACCGCAGGCCTCTGGGCCTGCCGTCTCCCCCCAGGGAAGGCAGGCCTGCGGGTGCCCCTGGCCCCACAGCTGCCCCGCAGGGCCCCAGAGCTGCTCCACAAGTGCTCCCCGAGGAACAGCGGGGCCTCTGGGTCACATCTGCCCCACAAGTGCTGCCCCAGTGCTGCCCCACGGCTGCCCCGCAAGCGCTCCCCGAGGAACCGCAGGCCTCTGGGCCTGCCGTCTCCCCCCAGGGAAGGCAGGCCTGCGGGTGCCCCTGGCCCCACAGCTGCCCCGCAGGGCCCCAGAGCTGCTCCACAAGTGCTCCCCGAGGAACAGCGGGGCCTCTGGGTCACATCTGCCCCACAAGTGCTGCCCCAGTGCTGCCCCACGGCTGCCCCGCAAGCGCTCCCCGAGGAACCGCAGGCCTCTGGGCCTGCCGTCTCCCCCCAGGGAAGGCAGGCCTGCGGGTGCCCCTGGCCCCACAGCTGCCCCGCAGGGCCCCAGAGCTGCTCCACAAGTGCTCCCCGAGGAACAGCGGGGCCTCTGGGTCACATCTGCCCCACAAGTGTTGCCCCAGTGCTGCCCCACGGCTGCCCCGCAAGCGCTCCCCGAGGAACCGCAGGCCTCTGGGCCTGCCGTCTCCCCCCAGGGAAGGCAGGCCTGCGGGTGCCCCTGGCCCCACAGCTGCCCCTCAAGTGCTCCCTGAGGAACAGCGGGCCTCTGGGTCACATCTTCCCCACAAGTGCTGCCCCACAGCTGCCCTGCAAGTGCTCCCCGAGGAGCCACAGGCATCTGGGCCTGCAGTCTGCTTCAGGGAACGCAGGCCTGCGGGTGCCTCTGGCCCCACAGCTTCTCAAACTCTGCCCCACGGCTGATCCGCAAGTGCTCCCTGAGGAACCGCAGGCCTCTGGGTCACATCTGCCCCACAAGTACTGCCCCAGCGCTGCCCCATGGCTGCCCTGCAGCTGCTCCTCAGGGAATAGTGGGACTCCGGGCCTGCCTTCTCCCCCCAAGGGAAGACAGGCCTGCTGGTGCCCCGGCCCCACAGCTGCCCCGCAGTGCCCCACGGCTGCCCCGCAAGTGCTCCCCGAGGAACAGCAGGCCTCTGGGTCACATCTGCCCCACAAGTACTGCCCCAGCCCTGCCCCACGGCTGCCCTGCAGGTGCTCCCCAGGGAATAGCGGGTCTGTGGGCCTGCCGTCTCCCCCCAGGGAAGACAGGCCTGCGGGTGCCGCTGGCCCCACAGCTGCCCCACAAATGCCTCATGGCTGCCCCAGCTGTGCCCCCCGGCTGCCCCACAAGTGCTCCCCAAGGCACCCAGGCGTCTGGGTCACATCTGCCCCACCCCAACTGCGCGCACACCGAGGCACTTGCACACGGGTGCACCATCTCCCCCGCCCCTTCCCATTCCCCCCTTCGCCTCTCACCCCCCCCAGCAGGCCTCTCCCCCAGCCCCAAAGCCCCGTCTGCCGCCGCACGCACACGTGCACACAACACCCACCCCACCCCCTCCAACGGGCCCGAACCTCTCGCGTGCGGCAGACGCAGACGCAGACAGAGTGTCTCCCCCCAAGCCCCGCTGCCGCCACCGAATTACCACCCACCCCCCCGCCACACCCCGCTGTCCCCCTTCACCCCCCCCTCCCCCGCCTCTATTCACCACCCGGTTCACTGCGAATCCGGCCGCCCCCTCCCCACGCTGCCCTCGGGCAGGTTTGCCACCCCCCCCCACCCCGCCCCGGCAAGGACGGCGGGAGACTTTAGGACCCAGCGGAGTCCCTGCCGGCTCCGTGCCCGGGCGGGTTAAGGGATTCCCGGTGGCGAGCGGGGATCTAACCCCGGCTGCCGAGTCTCTACCCTGCCGCGCCCCTGGCCCTGGCCGTGCCCGTGCCCGTGCCCCGGCGCTCCCGCCTTCCTTTCTCAGCCGCTCGCTCGCTCGCTCTGCTGCGCGCCTGCCCGCCCCTGCCGCGGCTGGAGAACCCACTGAACCCCCCCGCCCCCGCCCCCAGCACACACAACGCCCCCCCCCCCCCCCCCCCCCCCCCCCACCTTACCGACCCAAAACCTACTCCGAAAAGAGGCACCGCGTGCCTGCCGCCCTCTCCCCGGCCCACCTCTGCGCCGTGCTCCCCGCCCGCTCGCTGCCCGCTCTCGCCTGCCTCTGCACCGGCACCCCTTCCCCGCCGCTGCCGCTTGCCGGGCAGTGGTGTGCTCGCGCGCCCGCGCAGGGCGCGAAGCCGCGGACCGCCACGCCCCACCCCCACCCCCGCCCCCGACCTGATCCGGGTCAGGGTGGCGGCTCTGCCACTGGCGCTTAAATCACGAACAAAAAAAAGTTGAAACTTAGTTTTTCGCCCACCCCAACCCCTCCCCCCACCCACATACCCCCCCCTCGCCCGACAGCCCCCCCCCCCCCCGCCCCCCCCCGCCGGGACGATCCGGGTCAGGCTGGCGGCTGTGCCAGTGACGCTAAAAACGTGAACGAAAAAAAAAGATCAAAATTATTTATCACCACCCGGTGATAAATCAAAATTATTTATGAGCCCCCGGCCCCCCCGCCGCCCCCCCACCCCCCCACCCCCCACCTGCCCGCACGCACTTGTTGGAAGGGAGGACCCGGGTCAGGCTGGCCGCTGTGCCGGTGACGCTTAAATCATGAACGAAAAGAAAAAACAAAAATATCACCCCCACCCCACACCGGCTGCCCGGTGTGCCCGGCTCCGGGGACCGGCTCGGCTGCAACTTCTACCCGCCTCCGGGGATAGGCGGGCAGGTCTACTTCGCTCCGGGAACCGGACCGGCTGTCAGGTCTACCCGGCTCCGGGGTCCGGGTCGGCTGTCAGGTCTACCCGGCTCCGGGGACCGGATCGGCTGTCAGGTCTACCCGGCTCCGGGGACCCGACCGGCTGTCAGGTCTACCCGGCTCCGGGGACCGGATCGGCTGTCAGGTCTACCTCGCTCCGGGGACCGGGTCGGCTGTCAGGTCTACCCGGCTCCGGGGTCCGGGTCGGCTGTCAGGTCTACCTCGCTCCGGGGACCGGACCGGCTGTCAGGTCTACCTCGCTCCGGGGACCGGATCGGCTGTCAGGTCTACCCGGCTCCGGGGACCGGATCGGCTGTCAGGTCTACCCGGCTCCGGGGACCCGACCGGCTGTCAGGTCTACCTAGCCCCGGGGACCGGATCGGCTGTCAGGTCTACCCGGCTCCGGGGACCGGATCGGCTGTCAGGTCTACCTCGCTCCGGGGTCGGTATCGGCTGTCAGGTCTACCTCGCTCCGGGGACCGGGTCGGCTGTCAGGTCTACC
Source organism: Rissa tridactyla (assembly GCF_028500815.1). Classification (NCBI taxonomy): domain Eukaryota; kingdom Metazoa; phylum Chordata; class Aves; order Charadriiformes; family Laridae; genus Rissa; species Rissa tridactyla. The sequence goes on along the minus strand of NW_026529841.1, from coordinate 588,756 downwards.
CGGCCCCGGGGAGCGGATCGGCTGTCAGGTCTACCCGGCTCCGGGGACCGGATCGGCTGTCAGGTCTACCCGGCTCCGGGGACCGGAGCGGCCGTCAGGTCTACCTCGCTCCGGGGTCCGTATCGGCTGTCAGGTCTACCCGGCTCCGGGGACCGGATCGGCTGTCAGGTCTACCCGGCTCCGGGGACCGGGTCGGCTGTCAGGTCTACCTCGCTCCGGGGTCGGTATCGGCTGTCAGGTCTACCTCGCTCCGGGGACCGGATCGGCTGTCAGGTCTACCCGGCTCCGGGGACCGGATCGGCTATCAGGTCTACCCGGCTCCGAGGACCGGATCGGCTGTCAGGTCTACCCGGCTCCGGGGACCGGATCGGCTGTCAGGTCTACCTCGCTCCGGGGACCGGATCGGCTGTCAGGTCTACCCGGCTCCGGGGACCGGTTCGGCTGTCAGGTCTACCCCGCTCCGGGGACCCGACCGGCTGTCAGGTCTACCTCGCTCCGGGGACCGGATCGGCTGTCAGGTCTACCCGGCTCCGGGGACCGGATCGGCTGTCAGGTCTACCCGGCTCCGAGGACCGCGTCGGCTGTCAGGTCTACCCGGCTCCGGGGACCGGATCGGCTGTCAGGTCTACCCGGCTCCGGGGACCACCTCGGCTGTCAGGTCTACCCGGCTCCGGAGACCGGACCGGCTGTCAGGTCTACCCGGCTCCGGGGACCGGATCGGCTGTCACGTCTACCCGGCTCCGGCGGTACTTAGTGCCGGAGTGGCCGGGTAGACCTTGTGTCCGGAGCACGCACTTCCAGCCGCCGAAGGGGTCGCTGTTTTTCGTTACCTCCAGTTGTGTCATCGTAAGAGGCGGCGTGTTTGGCGCGCCTCCCCGGTGGGCAGTGCCTGCGCTCTTGAGGCCGTCCGGGGGTAGAGACGTGATTTTCCGTATATGGGAGGGAGTACTTACTCGGCTCCTAAGGGCTTCCAGCGCGAACGCGCATCCTGCGGGCTGACTTCCCGCTGAAAGCAGAGGTGAGGGGCGGCACCTCTGGCTACTCTCCTGGCAGACACGCGTGCATTACCGAACGAAATTTGTTGCTCCGGGGTAGGCGTCTCCCCGCTGGGCAGGGCGAAGAGCGGTGGCCGGCGGCGGTCACCGGCACTTTCGAATGCCGGAAGACCGGGGGAGACAAGCCTGCCGCGGCTTTCCCCCGGTCCTCTCGTGCTCAGTCCCCAGGGAACCGTGCTCCCGAGCGGGTGGACGGCGGCAGCCTCCCGCTCCCCCCCGCATTTTGCCTGATCCACACCCGCAGCCAGCGCCCGCTGAGGCGTTCACCCAGGGGCGCGCCGCGGAGGCTCCACGCCGGACCTCTCGCAGACGTCGCCTCCTCGCTCGCACGCAGGGCCCCGCGTCTGTCTGGCCGTCCACCCCCGGGTGGCGGTTGGCGCGCGCGGCTGTCGGCTGTCCCAGGAACTGTGGCCGTGGGGCCTCGGGAGCGCTCTTTGCTCCCCCTCGATTCTCTTGCTTTTCTCTATCACCGATCGTTCTGGCATACCCGGGGCGCGTCGGAGGGGCTGCGGGGCGGGCCGGCCGTCAAACGCCGGTGTTCAGGTCCCGTAGCACCCCTCCACCAGACGCGTCCCTCTCACTCGCACGCAGGGCCCCCGTGTCTGGTTGCCCACCCCCGGGTGAGCGGCTGGCACGCGCGCGGCTGTCGGCTGTCCCAGGACCGTGGCCGTGGGGCCTCCGGGAGCGCTCTTTGCTCCCTCCCGTCTCTCGCCTTTTCTCCTATCCCCGATCGATGAGGCATTTCGGGTCGCGTCGGAGAGGGCCCTCGGCGGGCCGGCTCCTCCGTG
>NW_026529841.1:566913-574413 GCF_028500815.1 Rissa tridactyla | reverse complement strand
TGCCTTGCGCGCGGGGCTGGGGCGGAGCGGCAAAAGGGACCGCCGGCGCTGCGGTTTATGGGTGCGCGGTGCCCACATCGCCCCTGAGGCGGAGGCTCCGGCGGTGCACGGCCAGAGGGGTGACTGCTGTCCGTGAGCGTTCCCAGGCCTCCCCCACGGTGCCGGGAGAGAGGGGAGTCGTCCTCCCCGTGGCTCGGCTCTCCCCGTCCGGGCTGGGCTGGGCTGGGCTGGGGGACACTTGCGGTGTGACAGGAGGGTGAGGGCTGTCGCCCCACCGTTTCCATCCCTCCCCCCGCGTTTCAGGCCACTCCGGAGCCGGGAAGAGCTCGTACCCCTCGTCTTTGAACCTCCGCAGCCCGGGTAGACCGGTCGGCCTGTTCTCCAGCCCCACAAACCGGCCCCCCCCCCCCGCCCCAAAGCCGTGCCGGGTAGACCTGGCAGATTGAGCGGAGATTGATTTTGTGGGCGTTTTCTTTGTTGTTTTTTTCCTCTCCTCCGTTGGTGTGTAGTCCTCCTCCGCCCCCGCCCCCCCCCCCCCATTACCTGGCTTCGATTCTGTTTCTCGCCGTGCGAAGGAGGGCGGGTGACTTCAGCCGGGCCTGTGACCCGCTCGTCTTCCGGCAGCCCCCCCGGCCCGCGCCCTAGCCGCTGGAACCGGGCCCCGGGAGCCCAGGTCTCACCCCACGCGGCGGCGGCGGCGGCGGTGGGGCGGCAGCAGCAGCAGCTGCTTTCCCAAGGACGGGTGCCACGGGCAGAAGAGCGGCCCGAGGGCCTCCCCCCCCCCCCCCCCCCGACAGGCACAGGTGCAGGCCGGGCAAGGACGCGGCCCAGCGAGCCGGCTGTAACAGAGAAGGCGGCGTTCTGGAGAGCGTTACAAATCCTTTGCATCTCTTTCGGGCGTGCACCGTGCACCCCCGAAACACACCCGCCCCCCCCCCCCCCCCCCCCCCCGGCCCTCCTCAGTCCCCCCTCCACACCCCCAAGACCCCGTCTGCCACCTCGCGCACACGTGCGCGCAACACAGACGCGCCGACGCAGACGAGCGCCCCCCCCCCCCCACCTCCCAGGCCAAGACCCCTCACGAGTGGCAGACACGGGCACACACCCAGCCCACCCACACCCACCCCGCGCCGCCCCACAACTCACCCACAGGCAGGGACCCGACTGACCCTCAAGGACCACACAGGCCTCCGGGACCCCTCTACCCGCCAAGGCAGCCAGGCATCTGGGTCACATCTGCCCCACAAGTACTGCACCCGCGCTGCCCCATCGCTGCCCCGCAAGTTCCCCCCGAGGAATGGCGGGCCTCAGGGCCCGCCGTCTCCCCCCAGGGAAGACAGGCCTGCGGGTGCCCCCCGGCCCCACAGCTTCCCCACCAGTGCCCCACAGCAGCCTTGCAAGTGCTCCCCGAGGAACAGCAGGCTTCTGGGTCACATCTGCCCCACAAGTACTGCCCCCACGGCTGCCCCACGGCCGCCCCGCAAGCGCTCCCCGAGGAGCCGCAGGCCTCTGGGCCTGCCGTCTCCCCCCAGGGAAGACAGGCCTGCGGGTGCCCCCGGCCCCACAGCTTCCCCACCAGTGCCCCACAGCAGCCTTGCAAGTGCTCCCCGAGGAACAGCAGGCTTCTGGGTCACATCTGCCCCACAAGTACTGCCCCCACGGCTGCCCCGCAAGTGCTCCCCGAGGAACAGCATGCCTCGGGCCTGCCGTCTGCCCTCAGGAAAGACAGGCCTGCGGGTGCCCCCGGCCCCACAGCTTCCCCACCAGTGCCCCACAGCAGCCTTGCAAGTGCTCCCCGAGGAACAGCAGGCTTCTGGGTCACATCTGCCCCACAAGTACTGCCCCCGTGCTGCCCCACGGCTGCCCCGCAAGCGCTCCCCGAGGAACCGCAGGCCTCTGGGCCTGCCGTCTCCCCCCAGGGAAGGCAGGCCTGCGGGTGCCCCTGCCCCCACAGCTGCCCCGCAGGGCCCCACAGCTGCTCCACAAGTGCTCCCCGAGGAACAGCGGGGCCTCTGGGTCACATCTGCCCCACAAGTGCTGCCCCAGTGCTGCCCCACGGCTGCCCCGCAAGCGCTCCCCGAGGAACCGCAGGCCTCTGGGCCTGCCGTCTCCCCCCAGGGAAGGCAGACATGTGGGTGCCCCTGCCCCCACAGCTGCCCCGCAGGGCCCCACAGCTGCTCCACAAGTGCTCCCCGAGGAACAGCGGGGCCTCTGGGTCACATCTGCCCCACAAGTGCTGCCCCAGTGCTGCCCCACGGCTGACCCACAAGTGCTCCCCGAGGAACCGCAGGCCTCTGGGCCTGCCGTCTCCCCCCAGGGAAGGCAGGCCTGCGGGTGCCCCTGGCCCCACAGCTTCCCCACCAGTGCCCCACAGCAGCCTTGCAAGTGCTCCCCGAGGAACAGCAGGCTTCTGGGTCACGTCTGCCCCACAAGTGCTGCCCCACGGCTGCCCCGCGAGTGCTCCCCGAGGAACCGCAGGCATCTGGGCCTGCAGTCTGCTTCCAGGGAAGGCAGGCCTGCGGGTGCCCCTGGCCCCACAGCTGCCCCGCAGGGCCCCAGAGCTGCTCCACAAGTGCTCCCCGAGGAACAGCGGGGCCTCTGGGTCACATCTGCCCCACAAGTGCTGCCCCAGTGCTGCCCCACGGCTGCCCCGCAAGCGCTCCCCGAGGAACCGCAGGCCTCTGGGCCTGCCGTCTCCCCCCAGGGAAGGCAGGCCTGCGGGTGCCCCTGGCCCCACAGCTGCCCCGCAGGGCCCCAGAGCTGCTCCACAAGTGCTCCCCGAGGAACAGCGGGGCCTCTGGGTCACATCTGCCCCACAAGTGCTGCCCCAGTGCTGCCCCACGGCTGCCCCGCAAGCGCTCCCCGAGGAACCGCAGGCCTCTGGGCCTGCCGTCTCCCCCCAGGGAAGGCAGGCCTGCGGGTGCCCCTGGCCCCACAGCTGCCCCGCAGGGCCCCAGAGCTGCTCCACAAGTGCTCCCCGAGGAACAGCGGGGCCTCTGGGTCACATCTGCCCCACAAGTGCTGCCCCAGTGCTGCCCCACGGCTGCCCCGCAAGCGCTCCCCGAGGAACCGCAGGCCTCTGGGCCTGCCGTCTCCCCCCAGGGAAGGCAGGCCTGCGGGTGCCCCTGGCCCCACAGCTGCCCCGCAGGGCCCCAGAGCTGCTCCACAAGTGCTCCCCGAGGAACAGCGGGGCCTCTGGGTCACATCTGCCCCACAAGTGCTGCCCCAGTGCTGCCCCACGGCTGCCCCGCAAGCGCTCCCCGAGGAACCGCAGGCCTCTGGGCCTGCCGTCTCCCCCCAGGGAAGGCAGGCCTGCGGGTGCCCCTGGCCCCACAGCTGCCCCGCAGGGCCCCAGAGCTGCTCCACAAGTGCTCCCCGAGGAACAGCGGGGCCTCTGGGTCACATCTGCCCCACAAGTGCTGCCCCAGTGCTGCCCCACGGCTGCCCCGCAAGCGCTCCCCGAGGAACCGCAGGCCTCTGGGCCTGCCGTCTCCCCCCAGGGAAGGCAGGCCTGCGGGTGCCCCTGGCCCCACAGCTGCCCCGCAGGGCCCCAGAGCTGCTCCACAAGTGCTCCCCGAGGAACAGCGGGGCCTCTGGGTCACATCTGCCCCACAAGTGCTGCCCCAGTGCTGCCCCACGGCTGCCCCGCAAGCGCTCCCCGAGGAACCGCAGGCCTCTGGGCCTGCCGTCTCCCCCCAGGGAAGGCAGGCCTGCGGGTGCCCCTGGCCCCACAGCTGCCCCGCAGGGCCCCAGAGCTGCTCCACAAGTGCTCCCCGAGGAACAGCGGGGCCTCTGGGTCACATCTGCCCCACAAGTGTTGCCCCAGTGCTGCCCCACGGCTGCCCCGCAAGCGCTCCCCGAGGAACCGCAGGCCTCTGGGCCTGCCGTCTCCCCCCAGGGAAGGCAGGCCTGCGGGTGCCCCTGGCCCCACAGCTGCCCCTCAAGTGCTCCCTGAGGAACAGCGGGCCTCTGGGTCACATCTTCCCCACAAGTGCTGCCCCACAGCTGCCCTGCAAGTGCTCCCCGAGGAGCCACAGGCATCTGGGCCTGCAGTCTGCTTCAGGGAACGCAGGCCTGCGGGTGCCTCTGGCCCCACAGCTTCTCAAACTCTGCCCCACGGCTGATCCGCAAGTGCTCCCTGAGGAACCGCAGGCCTCTGGGTCACATCTGCCCCACAAGTACTGCCCCAGCGCTGCCCCATGGCTGCCCTGCAGCTGCTCCTCAGGGAATAGTGGGACTCCGGGCCTGCCTTCTCCCCCCAAGGGAAGACAGGCCTGCTGGTGCCCCGGCCCCACAGCTGCCCCGCAGTGCCCCACGGCTGCCCCGCAAGTGCTCCCCGAGGAACAGCAGGCCTCTGGGTCACATCTGCCCCACAAGTACTGCCCCAGCCCTGCCCCACGGCTGCCCTGCAGGTGCTCCCCAGGGAATAGCGGGTCTGTGGGCCTGCCGTCTCCCCCCAGGGAAGACAGGCCTGCGGGTGCCGCTGGCCCCACAGCTGCCCCACAAATGCCTCATGGCTGCCCCAGCTGTGCCCCCCGGCTGCCCCACAAGTGCTCCCCAAGGCACCCAGGCGTCTGGGTCACATCTGCCCCACCCCAACTGCGCGCACACCGAGGCACTTGCACACGGGTGCACCATCTCCCCCGCCCCTTCCCATTCCCCCCTTCGCCTCTCACCCCCCCCAGCAGGCCTCTCCCCCAGCCCCAAAGCCCCGTCTGCCGCCGCACGCACACGTGCACACAACACCCACCCCACCCCCTCCAACGGGCCCGAACCTCTCGCGTGCGGCAGACGCAGACGCAGACAGAGTGTCTCCCCCCAAGCCCCGCTGCCGCCACCGAATTACCACCCACCCCCCCGCCACACCCCGCTGTCCCCCTTCACCCCCCCCTCCCCCGCCTCTATTCACCACCCGGTTCACTGCGAATCCGGCCGCCCCCTCCCCACGCTGCCCTCGGGCAGGTTTGCCACCCCCCCCCACCCCGCCCCGGCAAGGACGGCGGGAGACTTTAGGACCCAGCGGAGTCCCTGCCGGCTCCGTGCCCGGGCGGGTTAAGGGATTCCCGGTGGCGAGCGGGGATCTAACCCCGGCTGCCGAGTCTCTACCCTGCCGCGCCCCTGGCCCTGGCCGTGCCCGTGCCCGTGCCCCGGCGCTCCCGCCTTCCTTTCTCAGCCGCTCGCTCGCTCGCTCTGCTGCGCGCCTGCCCGCCCCTGCCGCGGCTGGAGAACCCACTGAACCCCCCCGCCCCCGCCCCCAGCACACACAACGCCCCCCCCCCCCCCCCCCCCCCCCCCCACCTTACCGACCCAAAACCTACTCCGAAAAGAGGCACCGCGTGCCTGCCGCCCTCTCCCCGGCCCACCTCTGCGCCGTGCTCCCCGCCCGCTCGCTGCCCGCTCTCGCCTGCCTCTGCACCGGCACCCCTTCCCCGCCGCTGCCGCTTGCCGGGCAGTGGTGTGCTCGCGCGCCCGCGCAGGGCGCGAAGCCGCGGACCGCCACGCCCCACCCCCACCCCCGCCCCCGACCTGATCCGGGTCAGGGTGGCGGCTCTGCCACTGGCGCTTAAATCACGAACAAAAAAAAGTTGAAACTTAGTTTTTCGCCCACCCCAACCCCTCCCCCCACCCACATACCCCCCCCTCGCCCGACAGCCCCCCCCCCCCCCGCCCCCCCCCGCCGGGACGATCCGGGTCAGGCTGGCGGCTGTGCCAGTGACGCTAAAAACGTGAACGAAAAAAAAAGATCAAAATTATTTATCACCACCCGGTGATAAATCAAAATTATTTATGAGCCCCCGGCCCCCCCGCCGCCCCCCCACCCCCCCACCCCCCACCTGCCCGCACGCACTTGTTGGAAGGGAGGACCCGGGTCAGGCTGGCCGCTGTGCCGGTGACGCTTAAATCATGAACGAAAAGAAAAAACAAAAATATCACCCCCACCCCACACCGGCTGCCCGGTGTGCCCGGCTCCGGGGACCGGCTCGGCTGCAACTTCTACCCGCCTCCGGGGATAGGCGGGCAGGTCTACTTCGCTCCGGGAACCGGACCGGCTGTCAGGTCTACCCGGCTCCGGGGTCCGGGTCGGCTGTCAGGTCTACCCGGCTCCGGGGACCGGATCGGCTGTCAGGTCTACCCGGCTCCGGGGACCCGACCGGCTGTCAGGTCTACCCGGCTCCGGGGACCGGATCGGCTGTCAGGTCTACCTCGCTCCGGGGACCGGGTCGGCTGTCAGGTCTACCCGGCTCCGGGGTCCGGGTCGGCTGTCAGGTCTACCTCGCTCCGGGGACCGGACCGGCTGTCAGGTCTACCTCGCTCCGGGGACCGGATCGGCTGTCAGGTCTACCCGGCTCCGGGGACCGGATCGGCTGTCAGGTCTACCCGGCTCCGGGGACCCGACCGGCTGTCAGGTCTACCTAGCCCCGGGGACCGGATCGGCTGTCAGGTCTACCCGGCTCCGGGGACCGGATCGGCTGTCAGGTCTACCTCGCTCCGGGGTCGGTATCGGCTGTCAGGTCTACCTCGCTCCGGGGACCGGGTCGGCTGTCAGGTCTACCCGGCCCCGGGGAGCGGATCGGCTGTCAGGTCTACCCGGCTCCGGGGACCGGATCGGCTGTCAGGTCTACCCGGCTCCGGGGACCGGAGCGGCCGTCAGGTCTACCTCGCTCCGGGGTCCGTATCGGCTGTCAGGTCTACCCGGCTCCGGGGACCGGATCGGCTGTCAGGTCTACCCGGCTCCGGGGACCGGGTCGGCTGTCAGGTCTACCTCGCTCCGGGGTCGGTATCGGCTGTCAGGTCTACCTCGCTCCGGGGACCGGATCGGCTGTCAGGTCTACCCGGCTCCGGGGACCGGATCGGCTATCAGGTCTACCCGGCTCCGAGGACCGGATCGGCTGTCAGGTCTACCCGGCTCCGGGGACCGGATCGGCTGTCAGGTCTACCTCGCTCCGGGGACCGGATCGGCTGTCAGGTCTACCCGGCTCCGGGGACCGGTTCGGCTGTCAGGTCTACCCCGCTCCGGGGACCCGACCGGCTGTCAGGTCTACCTCGCTCCGGGGACCGGATCGGCTGTCAGGTCTACCCGGCTCCGGGGACCGGATCGGCTGTCAGGTCTACCCGGCTCCGAGGACCGCGTCGGCTGTCAGGTCTACCCGGCTCCGGGGACCGGATCGGCTGTCAGGTCTACCCGGCTCCGGGGACCACCTCGGCTGTCAGGTCTACCCGGCTCCGGAGACCGGACCGGCTGTCAGGTCTACCCGGCTCCGGGGACCGGATCGGCTGTCACGTCTACCCGGCTCCGGCGGTACTTAGTGCCGGAGTGGCCGGGTAGACCTTGTGTCCGGAGCACGCACTTCCAGCCGCCGAAGGGGTCGCTGTTTTTCGTTACCTCCAGTTGTGTCATCGTAAGAGGCGGCGTGTTTGGCGCGCCTCCCCGGTGGGCAGTGCCTGCGCTCTTGAGGCCGTCCGGGGGTAGAGACGTGATTTTCCGTATATGGGAGGGAG
>NW_026529841.1:544413-551913 GCF_028500815.1 Rissa tridactyla | reverse complement strand
TCCCCGAGGAACAGCAGGCTTCTGGGTCACATCTGCCCCACAAGTACTGCCCCCACGGCTGCCCCGCAAGTGCTCCCCGAGGAACAGCATGCCTCGGGCCTGCCGTCTGCCCTCAGGAAAGACAGGCCTGCGGGTGCCCCCGGCCCCACAGCTTCCCCACCAGTGCCCCACAGCAGCCTTGCAAGTGCTCCCCGAGGAACAGCAGGCTTCTGGGTCACATCTGCCCCACAAGTACTGCCCCCGTGCTGCCCCACGGCTGCCCCGCAAGCGCTCCCCGAGGAACCGCAGGCCTCTGGGCCTGCCGTCTCCCCCCAGGGAAGGCAGGCCTGCGGGTGCCCCTGCCCCCACAGCTGCCCCGCAGGGCCCCACAGCTGCTCCACAAGTGCTCCCCGAGGAACAGCGGGGCCTCTGGGTCACATCTGCCCCACAAGTGCTGCCCCAGTGCTGCCCCACGGCTGCCCCGCAAGCGCTCCCCGAGGAACCGCAGGCCTCTGGGCCTGCCGTCTCCCCCCAGGGAAGGCAGACATGTGGGTGCCCCTGCCCCCACAGCTGCCCCGCAGGGCCCCACAGCTGCTCCACAAGTGCTCCCCGAGGAACAGCGGGGCCTCTGGGTCACATCTGCCCCACAAGTGCTGCCCCAGTGCTGCCCCACGGCTGACCCACAAGTGCTCCCCGAGGAACCGCAGGCCTCTGGGCCTGCCGTCTCCCCCCAGGGAAGGCAGGCCTGCGGGTGCCCCTGGCCCCACAGCTTCCCCACCAGTGCCCCACAGCAGCCTTGCAAGTGCTCCCCGAGGAACAGCAGGCTTCTGGGTCACGTCTGCCCCACAAGTGCTGCCCCACGGCTGCCCCGCGAGTGCTCCCCGAGGAACCGCAGGCATCTGGGCCTGCAGTCTGCTTCCAGGGAAGGCAGGCCTGCGGGTGCCCCTGGCCCCACAGCTGCCCCGCAGGGCCCCAGAGCTGCTCCACAAGTGCTCCCCGAGGAACAGCGGGGCCTCTGGGTCACATCTGCCCCACAAGTGCTGCCCCAGTGCTGCCCCACGGCTGCCCCGCAAGCGCTCCCCGAGGAACCGCAGGCCTCTGGGCCTGCCGTCTCCCCCCAGGGAAGGCAGGCCTGCGGGTGCCCCTGGCCCCACAGCTGCCCCGCAGGGCCCCAGAGCTGCTCCACAAGTGCTCCCCGAGGAACAGCGGGGCCTCTGGGTCACATCTGCCCCACAAGTGCTGCCCCAGTGCTGCCCCACGGCTGCCCCGCAAGCGCTCCCCGAGGAACCGCAGGCCTCTGGGCCTGCCGTCTCCCCCCAGGGAAGGCAGGCCTGCGGGTGCCCCTGGCCCCACAGCTGCCCCGCAGGGCCCCAGAGCTGCTCCACAAGTGCTCCCCGAGGAACAGCGGGGCCTCTGGGTCACATCTGCCCCACAAGTGCTGCCCCAGTGCTGCCCCACGGCTGCCCCGCAAGCGCTCCCCGAGGAACCGCAGGCCTCTGGGCCTGCCGTCTCCCCCCAGGGAAGGCAGGCCTGCGGGTGCCCCTGGCCCCACAGCTGCCCCGCAGGGCCCCAGAGCTGCTCCACAAGTGCTCCCCGAGGAACAGCGGGGCCTCTGGGTCACATCTGCCCCACAAGTGCTGCCCCAGTGCTGCCCCACGGCTGCCCCGCAAGCGCTCCCCGAGGAACCACAGGCCTCTGGGCCTGCCGTCTCCCCCCAGGGAAGGCAGGCCTGCGGGTGCCCCTGGCCCCACAGCTGCCCCGCAGGGCCCCAGAGCTGCTCCACAAGTGCTCCCCGAGGAACAGCGGGGCCTCTGGGTCACATCTGCCCCACAAGTGCTGCCCCAGTGCTGCCCCACGGCTGCCCCGCAAGCGCTCCCCGAGGAACCGCAGGCCTCTGGGCCTGCCGTCTCCCCCCAGGGAAGGCAGGCCTGCGGGTGCCCCTGGCCCCACAGCTGCCCCGCAGGGCCCCAGAGCTGCTCCACAAGTGCTCCCCGAGGAACAGCGGGGCCTCTGGGTCACATCTGCCCCACAAGTGCTGCCCCAGTGCTGCCCCACGGCTGCCCCGCAAGCGCTCCCCGAGGAACCGCAGGCCTCTGGGCCTGCCGTCTCCCCCCAGGGAAGGCAGGCCTGCGGGTGCCCCTGGCCCCACAGCTGCCCCGCAGGGCCCCAGAGCTGCTCCACAAGTGCTCCCCGAGGAACAGCGGGGCCTCTGGGTCACATCTGCCCCACAAGTGTTGCCCCAGTGCTGCCCCACGGCTGCCCCGCAAGCGCTCCCCGAGGAACCGCAGGCCTCTGGGCCTGCCGTCTCCCCCCAGGGAAGGCAGGCCTGCGGGTGCCCCTGGCCCCACAGCTGCCCCTCAAGTGCTCCCTGAGGAACAGCGGGCCTCTGGGTCACATCTTCCCCACAAGTGCTGCCCCACAGCTGCCCTGCAAGTGCTCCCCGAGGAGCCACAGGCATCTGGGCCTGCAGTCTGCTTCAGGGAACGCAGGCCTGCGGGTGCCTCTGGCCCCACAGCTTCTCAAACTCTGCCCCACGGCTGATCCGCAAGTGCTCCCTGAGGAACCGCAGGCCTCTGGGTCACATCTGCCCCACAAGTACTGCCCCAGCGCTGCCCCATGGCTGCCCTGCAGCTGCTCCTCAGGGAATAGTGGGACTCCGGGCCTGCCTTCTCCCCCCAAGGGAAGACAGGCCTGCTGGTGCCCCGGCCCCACAGCTGCCCCGCAGTGCCCCACGGCTGCCCCGCAAGTGCTCCCCGAGGAACAGCAGGCCTCTGGGTCACATCTGCCCCACAAGTACTGCCCCAGCCCTGCCCCACGGCTGCCCTGCAGGTGCTCCCCAGGGAATAGCGGGTCTGTGGGCCTGCCGTCTCCCCCCAGGGAAGACAGGCCTGCGGGTGCCGCTGGCCCCACAGCTGCCCCACAAATGCCTCATGGCTGCCCCAGCTGTGCCCCCCGGCTGCCCCACAAGTGCTCCCCAAGGCACCCAGGCGTCTGGGTCACATCTGCCCCACCCCAACTGCGCGCACACCGAGGCACTTGCACACGGGTGCACCATCTCCCCCGCCCCTTCCCATTCCCCCCTTCGCCTCTCACCCCCCCCAGCAGGCCTCTCCCCCAGCCCCAAAGCCCCGTCTGCCGCCGCACGCACACGTGCACACAACACCCACCCCACCCCCTCCAACGGGCCCGAACCTCTCGCGTGCGGCAGACGCAGACGCAGACAGAGTGTCTCCCCCCAAGCCCCGCTGCCGCCACCGAATTACCACCCACCCCCCCGCCACACCCCGCTGTCCCCCTTCACCCCCCCCTCCCCCGCCTCTATTCACCACCCGGTTCACTGCGAATCCGGCCGCCCCCTCCCCACGCTGCCCTCGGGCAGGTTTGCCACCCCCCCCCACCCCGCCCCGGCAAGGACGGCGGGAGACTTTAGGACCCAGCGGAGTCCCTGCCGGCTCCGTGCCCGGGCGGGTTAAGGGATTCCCGGTGGCGAGCGGGGATCTAACCCCGGCTGCCGAGTCTCTACCCTGCCGCGCCCCTGGCCCTGGCCGTGCCCGTGCCCGTGCCCCGGCGCTCCCGCCTTCCTTTCTCAGCCGCTCGCTCGCTCGCTCTGCTGCGCGCCTGCCCGCCCCTGCCGCGGCTGGAGAACCCACTGAACCCCCCCGCCCCCGCCCCCAGCACACACAACGCCCCCCCCCCCCCCCCCCCCCCCCCCCACCTTACCGACCCAAAACCTACTCCGAAAAGAGGCACCGCGTGCCTGCCGCCCTCTCCCCGGCCCACCTCTGCGCCGTGCTCCCCGCCCGCTCGCTGCCCGCTCTCGCCTGCCTCTGCACCGGCACCCCTTCCCCGCCGCTGCCGCTTGCCGGGCAGTGGTGTGCTCGCGCGCCCGCGCAGGGCGCGAAGCCGCGGACCGCCACGCCCCACCCCCACCCCCGCCCCCGACCTGATCCGGGTCAGGGTGGCGGCTCTGCCACTGGCGCTTAAATCACGAACAAAAAAAAGTTGAAACTTAGTTTTTCGCCCACCCCAACCCCTCCCCCCACCCACATACCCCCCCCTCGCCCGACAGCCCCCCCCCCCCCCGCCCCCCCCCGCCGGGACGATCCGGGTCAGGCTGGCGGCTGTGCCAGTGACGCTAAAAACGTGAACGAAAAAAAAAGATCAAAATTATTTATCACCACCCGGTGATAAATCAAAATTATTTATGAGCCCCCGGCCCCCCCGCCGCCCCCCCACCCCCCCACCCCCCACCTGCCCGCACGCACTTGTTGGAAGGGAGGACCCGGGTCAGGCTGGCCGCTGTGCCGGTGACGCTTAAATCATGAACGAAAAGAAAAAACAAAAATATCACCCCCACCCCACACCGGCTGCCCGGTGTGCCCGGCTCCGGGGACCGGCTCGGCTGCAACTTCTACCCGCCTCCGGGGATAGGCGGGCAGGTCTACTTCGCTCCGGGAACCGGACCGGCTGTCAGGTCTACCCGGCTCCGGGGTCCGGGTCGGCTGTCAGGTCTACCCGGCTCCGGGGACCGGATCGGCTGTCAGGTCTACCCGGCTCCGGGGACCCGACCGGCTGTCAGGTCTACCCGGCTCCGGGGACCGGATCGGCTGTCAGGTCTACCTCGCTCCGGGGACCGGGTCGGCTGTCAGGTCTACCCGGCTCCGGGGTCCGGGTCGGCTGTCAGGTCTACCTCGCTCCGGGGACCGGACCGGCTGTCAGGTCTACCTCGCTCCGGGGACCGGATCGGCTGTCAGGTCTACCCGGCTCCGGGGACCGGATCGGCTGTCAGGTCTACCCGGCTCCGGGGACCCGACCGGCTGTCAGGTCTACCTAGCCCCGGGGACCGGATCGGCTGTCAGGTCTACCCGGCTCCGGGGACCGGATCGGCTGTCAGGTCTACCTCGCTCCGGGGTCGGTATCGGCTGTCAGGTCTACCTCGCTCCGGGGACCGGGTCGGCTGTCAGGTCTACCCGGCCCCGGGGAGCGGATCGGCTGTCAGGTCTACCCGGCTCCGGGGACCGGATCGGCTGTCAGGTCTACCCGGCTCCGGGGACCGGAGCGGCCGTCAGGTCTACCTCGCTCCGGGGTCCGTATCGGCTGTCAGGTCTACCCGGCTCCGGGGACCGGATCGGCTGTCAGGTCTACCCGGCTCCGGGGACCGGGTCGGCTGTCAGGTCTACCTCGCTCCGGGGTCGGTATCGGCTGTCAGGTCTACCTCGCTCCGGGGACCGGATCGGCTGTCAGGTCTACCCGGCTCCGGGGACCGGATCGGCTATCAGGTCTACCCGGCTCCGAGGACCGGATCGGCTGTCAGGTCTACCCGGCTCCGGGGACCGGATCGGCTGTCAGGTCTACCTCGCTCCGGGGACCGGATCGGCTGTCAGGTCTACCCGGCTCCGGGGACCGGTTCGGCTGTCAGGTCTACCCCGCTCCGGGGACCCGACCGGCTGTCAGGTCTACCTCGCTCCGGGGACCGGATCGGCTGTCAGGTCTACCCGGCTCCGGGGACCGGATCGGCTGTCAGGTCTACCCGGCTCCGAGGACCGCGTCGGCTGTCAGGTCTACCCGGCTCCGGGGACCGGATCGGCTGTCAGGTCTACCCGGCTCCGGGGACCACCTCGGCTGTCAGGTCTACCCGGCTCCGGAGACCGGACCGGCTGTCAGGTCTACCCGGCTCCGGGGACCGGATCGGCTGTCACGTCTACCCGGCTCCGGCGGTACTTAGTGCCGGAGTGGCCGGGTAGACCTTGTGTCCGGAGCACGCACTTCCAGCCGCCGAAGGGGTCGCTGTTTTTCGTTACCTCCAGTTGTGTCATCGTAAGAGGCGGCGTGTTTGGCGCGCCTCCCCGGTGGGCAGTGCCTGCGCTCTTGAGGCCGTCCGGGGGTAGAGACGTGATTTTCCGTATATGGGAGGGAGTACTTACTCGGCTCCTAAGGGCTTCCAGCGCGAACGCGCATCCTGCGGGCTGACTTCCCGCTGAAAGCAGAGGTGAGGGGCGGCACCTCTGGCTACTCTCCTGGCAGACACGCGTGCATTACCGAACGAAATTTGTTGCTCCGGGGTAGGCGTCTCCCCGCTGGGCAGGGCGAAGAGCGGTGGCCGGCGGCGGTCACCGGCACTTTCGAATGCCGGAAGACCGGGGGAGACAAGCCTGCCGCGGCTTTCCCCCGGTCCTCTCGTGCTCAGTCCCCAGGGAACCGTGCTCCCGAGCGGGTGGACGGCGGCAGCCTCCCGCTCCCCCCCGCATTTTGCCTGATCCACACCCGCAGCCAGCGCCCGCTGAGGCGTTCACCCAGGGGCGCGCCGCGGAGGCTCCACGCCGGACCTCTCGCAGACGTCGCCTCCTCGCTCGCACGCAGGGCCCCGCGTCTGTCTGGCCGTCCACCCCCGGGTGGCGGTTGGCGCGCGCGGCTGTCGGCTGTCCCAGGAACTGTGGCCGTGGGGCCTCGGGAGCGCTCTTTGCTCCCCCTCGATTCTCTTGCTTTTCTCTATCACCGATCGTTCTGGCATACCCGGGGCGCGTCGGAGGGGCTGCGGGGCGGGCCGGCCGTCAAACGCCGGTGTTCAGGTCCCGTAGCACCCCTCCACCAGACGCGTCCCTCTCACTCGCACGCAGGGCCCCCGTGTCTGGTTGCCCACCCCCGGGTGAGCGGCTGGCACGCGCGCGGCTGTCGGCTGTCCCAGGACCGTGGCCGTGGGGCCTCCGGGAGCGCTCTTTGCTCCCTCCCGTCTCTCGCCTTTTCTCCTATCCCCGATCGATGAGGCATTTCGGGTCGCGTCGGAGAGGGCCCTCGGCGGGCCGGCTCCTCCGTGCTCTCCGTCCCGGGGAGGCGCGGCGGTGTCCGGTGTTCAGGCAGGGTGGTCTCCTTTCCAATTCGCTTCCCGTCGCACGCGAGGTGTCAGCCCTCCTTTCCCGGGAGCGGCTTCACCGAACCCAGCTCTGTGACGGCCGTGTGGCCCCGCCAGTTTCTCAGGTGTCCTAAAGCACGCCGGGCGCCGGTGCCGGCCTCGGTCCGGGTGCCCCGTGGGTGCCGGCCGCGAGCAGCGCTGGGCGGCGGGGGCGGCTTAGCCAAGGCAAGAGAATTCCGGGCAAGGCAAGCTGAGCCGAGCGAGGCGGCCGTCACCCGCCCGGGTGGCGGGCCCCCTGCGGCGCGCCGCGGGCGGCAAGGGGGGCGTCCCCCTCCGCCGCTGCCGCCGCTGCTTCTGTCGCCCTTGGTGCCGCACCCCCGCCCGCTGCCGAGCGAGCCGCCCCGACCGAAAGGGGCCTCGGTCGCCGGGTCGCGCCCGCCTCGGCGGGTCGCCGTCTCCTCTAGCACGTCCGGAGCTCCCGCGGCAGAGGTTTCGAGGGGGCGAGTCGCCTTCGCCCCCCTCATCGCCGATCGCCTGCGATCGGCAGCCGGCCGGCGTCGTGGGAGGGTCAGCCCCCGCCGGTTCCGTGCCGCGTCAGAGCCGCGATAGCGTCCGAAAGAAAAGGGGAAAAGCCGCGCAGCGGGTCCCGTGTCTCCTTGGCCGCGGCGGCG
>NW_026529841.1:524413-531913 GCF_028500815.1 Rissa tridactyla | reverse complement strand
GGCGGCAGCAGCAGCAGCTGCTTTCCCAAGGACGGGTGCCACGGGCAGAAGAGCGGCCCGAGGGCCTCCCCCCCCCCCCCCCCCCGACAGGCACAGGTGCAGGCCGGGCAAGGACGCGGCCCAGCGAGCCGGCTGTAACAGAGAAGGCGGCGTTCTGGAGAGCGTTACAAATCCTTTGCATCTCTTTCGGGCGTGCACCGTGCACCCCCGAAACACACCCGCCCCCCCCCCCCCCCCCCCCCCCGGCCCTCCTCAGTCCCCCCTCCACACCCCCAAGACCCCGTCTGCCACCTCGCGCACACGTGCGCGCAACACAGACGCGCCGACGCAGACGAGCGCCCCCCCCCCCCCACCTCCCAGGCCAAGACCCCTCACGAGTGGCAGACACGGGCACACACCCAGCCCACCCACACCCACCCCGCGCCGCCCCACAACTCACCCACAGGCAGGGACCCGACTGACCCTCAAGGACCACACAGGCCTCCGGGACCCCTCTACCCGCCAAGGCAGCCAGGCATCTGGGTCACATCTGCCCCACAAGTACTGCACCCGCGCTGCCCCATCGCTGCCCCGCAAGTTCCCCCCGAGGAATGGCGGGCCTCAGGGCCCGCCGTCTCCCCCCAGGGAAGACAGGCCTGCGGGTGCCCCCGGCCCCACAGCTTCCCCACCAGTGCCCCACAGCAGCCTTGCAAGTGCTCCCCGAGGAACAGCAGGCTTCTGGGTCACATCTGCCCCACAAGTACTGCCCCCGTGCTGCCCCACGGCCGCCCCGCAAGCGCTCCCCGAGGAGCCGCAGGCCTCTGGGCCTGCCGTCTCCCCCCAGGGAAGACAGGCCTGCGGGTGCCCCCGGCCCCACAGCTTCCCCACCAGTGCCCCACAGCAGCCTTGCAAGTGCTCCCCGAGGAACAGCAGGCTTCTGGGTCACATCTGCCCCACAAGTACTGCCCCCACGGCTGCCCCACGGCCGCCCCGCAAGCGCTCCCCGAGGAACCGCAGGCCTCTGGGCCTGCCGTCTCCCCCCAGGGAAGACAGGCCTGCGGGTGCCCCCGGCCCCACAGCTTCCCCACCAGTGCCCCACAGCAGCCTTGCAAGTGCTCCCCGAGGAACAGCAGGCTTCTGGGTCACATCTGCCCCACAAGTACTGCCCCCACGGCTGCCCCGCAAGTGCTCCCCGAGGAACAGCATGCCTCGGGCCTGCCGTCTGCCCTCAGGAAAGACAGGCCTGCGGGTGCCCCCGGTCACAGCTTCCCAACCAGTGCCCCACAGCAGCCTTGCAAGTGCTCCCCGAGGAACAGCAGGCTTCTGGGTCACATCTGCCCCACAAGTACTGCCCCCGTGCTGCCCCACGGCTGCCCCGCAAGCGCTCCCCGAGGAACCGCAGGCCTCTGGGCCTGCCGTCTCCCCCCAGGGAAGGCAGGCCTGCGGGTGCCCCTGGCCCCACAGCTGCCCCGCAGGGCCCCAGAGCTACTCCACAAGTGCTCCCCGAGGAACAGCGGGGCCTCTGGGTCACATCTGCCCCACAAGTGCTGCCCCAGTGCTGCCCCACGGCTGCCCCGCAAGCGCTCCCCGAGGAACCGCAGGCCTCTGGGCCTGCCGTCTCCCCCCAGGGAAGGCAGGCCTGCGGGTGCCCCTGGCCCCACAGCTGCCCCGCAGGGCCCCAGAGCTGCTCCACAAGTGCTCCCCGAGGAACAGCGGGGCCTCTGGGTCACATCTGCCCCACAAGTGCTGCCCCAGTGCTGCCCCACGGCTGCCCCGCAAGCGCTCCCCGAGGAACCGCAGGCCTCTGGGCCTGCCGTCTCCCCCCAGGGAAGGCAGGCCTGCGGGTGCCCCTGCCCCCACAGCTGCCCCGCAGGGCCCCACAGCTGCTCCACAAGTGCTCCCCGAGGAACAGCGGGGCCTCTGGGTCACATCTGCCCCACAAGTGCTGCCCCAGTGCTGCCCCACGGCTGCCCCGCAAGCGCTCCCCGAGGAACCGCAGGCCTCTGGGCCTGCCATCTCCCCCCAGGGAAGGCAGGCCTGCGGGTGCCCCTGGCCCCACAGCTGCCCCGCAGGGCCCCAGAGCTGCTCCACAAGTGCTCCCCGAGGAACAGCGGGGCCTCTGGGTCACATCTGCCCCACAAGTGTTGCCCCAGTGCTGCCCCACGGCTGCCCCGCAAGCGCTCCCCGAGGAACCGCAGGCCTCTGGGCCTGCCGTCTCCCCCCAGGGAAGGCAGGCCTGCGGGTGCCCCTGGCCCCACAGCTGCCCCTCAAGTGCTCCCTGAGGAACAGCGGGCCTCTGGGTCACATCTTCCCCACAAGTGCTGCCCCACAGCTGCCCTGCAAGTGCTCCCCGAGGAGCCACAGGCATCTGGGCCTGCAGTCTGCTTCAGGGAACGCAGGCCTGCGGGTGCCTCTGGCCCCACAGCTTCTCAAACTCTGCCCCACGGCTGATCCGCAAGTGCTCCCTGAGGAACCGCAGGCCTCTGGGTCACATCTGCCCCACAAGTACTGCCCCAGCGCTGCCCCACGGCTGCCCTGCAGCTGCTCCTCAGGGAATAGTGGGACTCCGGGCCTGCCTTCTCCCCCCAAGGGAAGACAGGCCTGCTGGTGCCCCGGCCCCACAGCTGCCCCGCAGTGCCCCACGGCTGCCCCGCAAGTGCTCCCCGAGGAACAGCAGGCCTCTGGGTCACATCTGCCCCACAAGTACTGCCCCAGCCCTGCCCCACGGCTGCCCTGCAGGTGCTCCCCAGGGAATAGCGGGTCTGTGGGCCTGCCGTCTCCCCCCAGGGAAGACAGGCCTGCGGGTGCCGCTGGCACCACAGCTGCCCCACAAATGCCTCACGGCTGCCCCAGCTGTGCCCCCCGGCTGCCCCACAAGTGCTCCCCAAGGCACCCAGGCGTCTGGGTCACATCTGCCCCACCCCAACTGCGCGCACACCGAGGCACTTGCACACGGGTGCACCATCTCCCCCGCCCCTTCCCATTCCCCCCTTCGCCTCTCACCCCCCCCAGCAGGCCTCTCCCCCAGCCCCAAAGCCCCGTCTGCCGCCGCACGCACACGTGCACACAACACCCACCCCACCCCCTCCAACGGGCCCGAACCTCTCGCGTGCGGCAGACGCAGACGCAGACAGAGCGTCTCCCCCCAAGCCCCGCTGCCGCCACCGAATTACCACCCACCCCCCCGCCACACCCCGCTGTCCCCCTTCACCCCCCCCTCCCCCGCCTCTATTCACCACCCGGTTCACTGCGAATCCGGCCGCCCCCTCCCCACGCTGCCCTCGGGCAGGTTTGCCACCCCCCCCCACCCCGCCCCGGCAAGGACGGCGGGAGACTTTAGGACCCAGCGGAGTCCCTGCCGGCTCCGTGCCCGGGCGGGTTAAGGGATTCCCGGTGGCGAGCGGGGATCTAACCCCGGCTGCCGAGTCTCTACCCTGCCGCGCCCCTGGCCCTGGCCGTGCCCGTGCCCGTGCCCCGGCGCTCCCGCCTTCCTTTCTCAGCCGCTCGCTCGCTCGCTCTGCTGCGCGCCTGCCCGCCCCTGCCGCGGCTGGAGAACCCACTGAACCCCCCCGCCCCCGCCCCCAGCACACACAACGCCCCCCCCCCCCCCCCCCCCACCTTACCGACCCAAAACCTACTCCGAAAAGAGGCACCGCGTGCCTGCCGCCCTCTCCCCGGCCCACCTCTGCGCCGTGCTCCCCGCCCGCTCGCTGCCCGCTCTCGCCTGCCTCTGCACCGGCACCCCTTCCCCGCCGCTGCCGCTTGCCGGGCAGTGGTGTGCTCGCGCGCCCGCGCAGGGCGCGAAGCCGCGGACCGCCACGCCCCACCCCCACCCCCGCCCCCGACCTGATCCGGGTCAGGGTGGCGGCTCTGCCACTGGCGCTTAAATCACGAACAAAAAAAAGTTGAAACTTAGTTTTTCGCCCACCCCAACCCCTCCCCCCACCCACATACCCCCCCCTCGCCCGACAGCCCCCCCCCCCCCGCCCCCCCCCGCCGGGACGATCCGGGTCAGGCTGGCGGCTGTGCCAGTGACGCTAAAAACGTGAACGAAAAAAAAAGATCAAAATTATTTATCACCACCCGGTGATAAATCAAAATTATTTATGAGCCCCCGGCCCCCCCGCCGCCCCCCCACCCCCCCACCCCCCACCTGCCCGCACGCACTTGTTGGAAGGGAGGACCCGGGTCAGGCTGGCCGCTGTGCCGGTGACGCTTAAATCATGAACGAAAAGAAAAAACAAAAATATCACCCCCACCCCACACCGGCTGCCCGGTGTGCCCGGCTCCGGGGACCGGCTCGGCTGCAACTTCTACCCGCCTCCGGGGATAGGCGGGCAGGTCTACTTCGCTCCGGGAACCGGACCGGCTGTCAGGTCTACCCGGCTCCGGGGTCCGGGTCGGCTGTCAGGTCTACCCGGCTCCGGGGACCGGGTCGGCTGTCAGGTCTACCCGGCTCCGGGGACCCGACCGGCTGTCAGGTCTACCCGGCTCCGGGGACCGGATCGGCTGTCAGGTCTACCTCGCTCCGGGGACCGGGTCGGCTGTCAGGTCTACCCGGCTCCGGGGTCCGGGTCGGCTGTCAGGTCTACCTCGCTCCGGGGACCGGACCGGCTGTCAGGTCTACCTCGCTCCGGGGACCGGACAGGCTGTCAGGTCTACCCGGCTCCGGAGACCGGATCGGCTGTCAGGTCTACCCGGCTCCGGGGACCGGATCGGCTGTCAGGTCTACCCGGCTCCGGGGACCCGACCGGCTGTCAGGTCTACCTAGCCCCGGGGACCGGATCGGCTGTCAGGTCTACCCGGCTCCGGGGACCGGATCGGCTGTCAGGTCTACCTAGCCCCGGGGACCGGGTCGGCTGTCAGGTCTACCCGGCTCCGGGGACCGGATCGGCTGTCAGGTCTACCCGGCTCCGGGGACCGGATCGGCTGTCAGGTCTACCCGGCCCCGGGGAGCGGATCGGCTGTCAGGTCTACCCGGCTCCGGGGAGCGGATCGGCTGTCAGGTCTACCCGGCTCCGGGGACCGGAGCGGCCGTCAGGTCTACCTCGCTCCGGGGTCCGTATCGGCTGTCAGGTCTACCCGGCTCCGGGGACCGGATCGGCTGTCAGGTCTACCCGGCTCCGGGGACCGGAGCGGCCGTCAGGTCTACCTCGCTCCGGGGTCGGTATCGGCTGTCAGGTCTACCTCGCTCCGGGGACCGGATCGGCTGTCAGGTCTACCCGGCTCCGGGGACCGGTTCGGCTGTCAGGTCTACCCCGCTCCGGGGACCCGACCGGCTGTCAGGTCTACCTCGCTCCGGGGACCGGATCGGCTGTCAGGTCTACCCGGCTCCGGGGACCGGATCGGCTATCAGGTCTACCCGGCTCCGAGGACCGGATCGGCTGTCAGGTCTACCCGGCTCCGGGGACCGGATCGGCTGTCAGGTCTACCTCGCTCCGGGGACCGGATCGGCTGTCAGGTCTACCCGGCTCCGGGGTCGGTATCGGCTGTCAGGTCTACCCCGCTCCGGGGACCCGACCGGCTGTCAGGTCTACCCGGCTCCGGGGACCGGATCGGCTGTCAGGTCTACCCGGCTCCGAGGACCGCGTCGGCTGTCAGGTCTACCCGGCTCCGGGGACCGGATCGGCTGTCAGGTCTACCCGGCTCCGAGGACCGCGTCGGCTGTCAGGTCTACCCGGCTCCGGGGACCGGATCGGCTGTCAGGTCTACCCGGCTCCGGGGACCACCTCGGCTGTCAGGTCTACCCGGCTCCGGAGACCGGACCGGCTGTCAGGTCTACCCGGCTCCGGGGACCGGATCGGCTGTCACGTCTACCCGGCTCCGGCGGTACTTAGTGCCGGAGTGGCCGGGTAGACCTTGTGTCCGGAGCACGCACTTCCAGCCGCCGAAGGGGTCGCTGTTTTTCGTTACCTCCAGTTGTGTCATCGTAAGAGGCGGCGTGTTTGGCGCGCCTCCCCGGTGGGCAGTGCCTGCGCTCTTGAGGCCGTCCGGGGGTAGAGACGTGATTTTCCGTATATGGGAGGGAGTACTTACTCGGCTCCTAAGGGCTTCCAGCGCGAACGCGCATCCTGCGGGCTGACTTCCCGCTGAAAGCAGAGGTGAGGGGCGGCACCTCTGGCTACTCTCCTGGCAGACATGCGTGCATTACCGAACGAAATTTGTTGCTCCGGGGTAGGCGTCTCCCCGCTGGGCAGGGCGAAGAGCGGTGGCCGGCGGCGGTCACCGGCACTTTCGAATGCCGGAAGACCGGGGGAGACAAGCCTGCCGCGGCTTTCCCCCGGTCCTCTCGTGCTCAGTCCCCAGGGAACCGTGCTCCCGAGCGGGTGGACGGCGGCAGCCTCCCGCTCCCCCCCGCATTTTGCCTGATCCACACCCGCAGCCAGCGCCCGCTGAGGCGTTCACCCAGGGGCGCGCCGCGGAGGCTCCACGCCGGACCTCTCGCAGACGTCGCCTCCTCGCTCGCACGCAGGGCCCCGCGTCTGTCTGGCCGTCCACCCCCGGGTGGCGGTTGGCGCGCGCGGCTGTCGGCTGTCCCAGGACTGTGGCCGTGGGGCCTCGGGAGCGCTCTTTGCTCCCCCTCGATTCTCTTGCTTTTCTCTATCACCGATCGTTCTGGCATACCCGGGGCGCGTCGGAGGGGCTGCGGGGCGGGCCGGCCGTCAAACGCCGGTGTTCAGGTCCCGTAGCACCCCTCCACCAGACGCGTCCCTCTCACTCGCACGCAGGGCCCCCGTGTCTGGTTGCCCACCCCCGGGTGAGCGGCTGGCACGCGCGCGGCTGTCGGCTGTCCCAGGACCGTGGCCGTGGGGCCTCCGGGAGCGCTCTTTGCTCCCTCCCGTCTCTCGCCTTTTCTCCTATCCCCGATCGATGAGGCATTTCGGGTCGCGTCGGAGAGGGCCCTCGGCGGGCCGGCTCCTCCGTGCTCTCCGTCCCGGGGAGGCGCGGCGGTGTCCGGTGTTCAGGCAGGGTGGTCTCCTTTCCAATTCGCTTCCCGTCGCACGCGAGGTGTCAGCCCTCCCTTCCCGGGAGCGGCTTCACCGAACCCAGCTCTGTGACGGCCGTGTGGCCCCGCGAGTTTCTCAGGTGTCCTAAAGCACGCCGGGCGCCGGTGCCGGCCTCGGTCCGGGTGCCCCGTGGGTGCCGGCCGCGAGCAGCGCTGGGCGGCGGGGGCGGCTTAGCCAAGGCAAGAGAATTCCGGGCAAGGCAAGCTGAGCCGAGCGAGGCGGCCGTCACCCGCCCGGGTGGCGGGCCCCCTGCGGCGCGCCGCGGGCGGCAAGGGGGGCGTCCCCCTCCGCCGCTGCCGCCGCTGCTTCTGTCGCCCTTGGTGCCGCACCCCCGCCCGCTGCCGAGCGAGCCGCCCCGACCGAAAGGGGCCTCGGTCGCCGGGTCGCGCCCGCCTCGGCGGGTCGCCGTCTCCTCTAGCACGTCCGGAGCTCCCGCGGCAGAGGTTTCGAGGGGGCGAGTCGCCTTCGCCCCCCTCATCGCCGATCGCCTGCGATCGGCAGCCGGCCGGCGTCG
>NW_026529841.1:504413-511913 GCF_028500815.1 Rissa tridactyla | reverse complement strand
GTGACTTCAGCCGGGCCTGTGACCCGCTCGTCTTCCGGCAGCCCCCCCGGCCCGCGCCCTAGCCGCTGGAACCGGGCCCCGGGAGCCCAGGTCTCACCCCACGCGGCGGCGGCGGCGGCGGTGGGGCGGCAGCAGCAGCAGCTGCTTTCCCAAGGACGGGTGCCACGGGCAGAAGAGCGGCCCGAGGGCCTCCTCCCCCCCCCCCCCCCGACAGGCACAGGTGCAGGCCGGGCAAGGACGCGGCCCAGCGAGCCGGCTGTAACAGAGAAGGCGGCGTTCTGGAGAGCGTTACAAATCCTTTGCATCTCTTTCGGGCGTGCACCGTGCACCCCCGAAACACACCCGCCCCCCCCCCCCCCCCCCCCCCGGCCCTCCTCAGTCCACCCTCCACACCCCCAAGACCCCGTCTGCCACCTCGCGCACACGTGCGCGCAACACAGACGCGCCGACGCAGACGAGCGCCCCCCCCCCCACCTCCCAGGCCAAGACCCCTCACGAGTGGCAGACACGGGCACACACCCAGCCCACCCACACCCACCCCGCGCCGCCCCACGGCCGCCCCACAACTCACCCACAGGCAGGGACCCGACTGACCCTCAAGGACCACACAGGCCTCCGGGACCCCTCTACCCGCCAAGGCAGCCAGGCATCTGGGTCACATCTGCCCCACAAGTACTGCACCCGCGCTGCCCCACGGCTGCCCCGCAAGTTCTCCCCGAGGAACGGCGGGCCTCAGGGCCCGCCGTCTCCCCACAGGGAAGACAGGCCTGCGGGTGCCCCCGGCCCCACAGCTTCCCCACCAGTGCCCCACAGCAGCCTTGCAAGTGCTCCCCGAGGAACAGCAGGCTTCTGGGTCACATCTGCCCCACAAGTACTGCCCCCGCGCTGCCCCACGGCTGCCCCGCAAGTGCTCCCCGAGGAACAGCATGCCTCGGGCCCGCCGTCTGCCCTCAGGAAAGACAGGCCTGCGGGTGCCCCCGGCCCCACAGCTTCCCCACCAGTGCCCCACAGCAGCCTTGCAAGTGCTCCCCGAGGAACAGCAGGCTTCTGGGTCACATCTGCCCCACAAGTACTGCCCCCGTGCTGCCCCACGGCTGCCCCGCAAGCGCTCCCCGAGGAACCGCAGGCCTCTGGGCCTGCCGTCTCCCCCCAGGGAAGACAGGCCTGCGGGTGCCCCCGGCCCCACAGCTTCCCCACCAGTGCCCCACAGCAGCCTTGCAAGTGCTCCCCGAGGAACAGCAGGCTTCTGGGTCACATCTGCCCCACAAGTACTGCCCCCACGGCTGCCCCGCAAGTGCTCCCCGAGGAACAGCATGCCTCGGGCCTGCCGTCTGCCCTCAGGAAAGACAGGCCTGCGGGTGCCCCCGGCCCCACAGCTTCCCCACCAGTGCCCCACAGCAGCCTTGCAAGTGCTCCCCGAGGAACAGCAGGCTTCTGGGTCACATCTGCCCCACAAGTACTGCCCCTGTGCTGCCCCACGGCTGCCCCGCAAGCGCTCCCCGAGGAACCGCAGGCCTCTGGGCCTGCCGTCTCCCCCCAGGGAAGGCAGGCCTGCGGGTGCCCCTGGCCCCACAGCTGCCCCGCAGGGCCCCAGAGCTGCTCCACAAGTGCTCCCCGAGGAACAGCGGGGCCTCTGGGTCACATCTGCCCCACAAGTGCTGCCCCAGTGCTGCCCCACGGCTGCCCCGCAAGCGCTCCCCGAGGAACCGCAGGCCTCTGGGCCTGCCGTCTCCCCCCAGGGAAGGCAGGCCTGCGGGTGCCCCTGCCCCCACAGCTGCCCCGCAGGGCCCCACAGCTGCTCCACAAGTGCTCCCCGAGGAACAGCGGGGCCTCTGGGTCACATCTGCCCCACAAGTGCTGCCCCAGTGCTGCCCCACGGCTGCCCCGCGAGTGCTCCCTGAGGAACCGCAGGCCTCTGGGCCTGCCGTCTCCCCCCAGGGAAGGCAGGCCTGCGGGTGCCCCTGGCCCCACAGCTTCCCCACCAGTGCCCCACAGCAGCCTTGCAAGTGCTCCCCGAGGAACAGCAGGCTTCTGGGTCACATCTGCCCCACAAGTGCTGCCCCACGGCTGCCCCGCGAGTGCTCCCCGAGGAACCGCAGGCATCTGGGCCTGCAGTCTGCTTCCAGGGAACTCAGGCCGGCGGGTGCCTCTGGCCCCACAGCTTCCCCACCGGTGCCCCACGGCTGCTCCTCAAGTGCTCCCCGAGGAACAGCATGCCTTGGGCCTGCCGTCTCCGCCCAGGAAAGAGAGGCCTGCGGGTGCCCCTGGCCCCACAGTTGCCCCTCCAGTGCTCCCTGAGGAACAGCGGGCCTCTGGGTCACATCTGCCCAACAAGGGCTGCCCCACAGCAGCCTTGCAAGTGCTCCCCGAGGAACAGCAGGCTTCTGGGTCACATCTGCCCCACAAGTACTGCCCCCGTGCTGCCCCACGGCTGCCCCGCAAGCGCTCCCCGAGGAACCGCAGGCCTCTGGGCCTGCCGTCTCCCCCCAGGGAAGGCAGGCCTGCGGGTGCCCCTGGCCCCACAGCTGCCCCGCAGGGCCCCACAGCTGCTCCACAAGTGCTCCCCGAGGAACAGCGGGGCCTCTGGGTCACATCTGCCCCACAAGTGCTGCCCCAGTGCTGCCCCACGGCTGCCCCGCAAGCGCTCCCCGAGGAACCGCAGGCCTCTGGGCCTGCCGTCTCCCCCCAGGGAAGGCAGGCCTGCGGGTGCCCCTGGCCCCACAGCTGCCCCGCAGGGCCCCAGAGCTGCTCCACAAGTGCTCCCCGAGGAACAGCGGGGCCTCTGGGTCACATCTGCCCCACAAGTGCTGCCCCAGTGCTGCCCCACGGCTGCCCCGCAAGCGCTCCCCGAGGAACCGCAGGCCTCTGGGCCTGCCGTCTCCCCCCAGGGAAGGCAGGCCTGCGGGTGCCCCTGCCCCCACAGCTGCCCCGCAGGGCCCCACAGCTGCTCCACAAGTGCTCCCCGAGGAACAGCGGGGCCTCTGGGTCACATCTGCCCCACAAGTGCTGCCCCAGTGCTGCCCCACGGCTGCCCCGCAAGCGCTCCCCGAGGAACCGCAGGCCTCTGGGCCTGCCGTCTCCCCCCAGGGAAGGCAGGCCTGCGGGTGCCCCTGGCCCCACAGCTGCCCCGCAGGGCCCCAGAGCTGCTCCACAAGTGCTCCCCGAGGAACAGCGGGGCCTCTGGGTCACATCTGCCCCACAAGTGTTGCCCCAGTGCTGCCCCACGGCTGCCCCGCAAGCGCTCCCCGAGGAACCGCAGGCCTCTGGGCCTGCCGTCTCCCCCCAGGGAAGGCAGGCCTGCGGGTGCCCCTGGCCCCACAGCTGCCCCTCAAGTGCTCCCTGAGGAACAGCGGGCCTCTGGGTCACATCTTCCCCACAAGTGCTGCCCCACAGCTGCCCTGCAAGTGCTCCCCGAGGAGCCACAGGCATCTGGGCCTGCAGTCTGCTTCAGGGAACGCAGGCCTGCGGGTGCCTCTGGCCCCACAGCTTCTCAAACTCTGCCCCACGGCTGATCCGCAAGTGCTCCCTGAGGAACCGCAGGCCTCTGGGTCACATCTGCCCCACAAGTACTGCCCCAGCGCTGCCCCACGGCTGCCCTGCAGCTGCTCCTCAGGGAATAGTGGGACTCCGGGCCTGCCTTCTCCCCCCAAGGGAAGACAGGCCTGCTGGTGCCCCGGCCCCACAGCTGCCCCGCAGTGCCCCACGGCTGCCCCGCAAGTGCTCCCCGAGGAACAGCAGGCCTCTGGGTCACATCTGCCCCACAAGTACTGCCCCAGCCCTGCCCCACGGCTGCCCTGCAGGTGCTCCCCAGGGAATAGCGGGTCTGTGGGCCTGCC
Organism: Rissa tridactyla; assembly: GCF_028500815.1. Classification (NCBI taxonomy): domain Eukaryota; kingdom Metazoa; phylum Chordata; class Aves; order Charadriiformes; family Laridae; genus Rissa; species Rissa tridactyla. The sequence goes on along the minus strand of NW_026529841.1, from coordinate 508,077 downwards.
GTCTCCCCCCAGGGAAGACAGGCCTGCGGGTGCCGCTGGCACCACAGCTGCCCCACAAATGCCTCACGGCTGCCCCAGCTGTGCCCCCCGGCTGCCCCACAAGTGCTCCCCAAGGCACCCAGGCGTCTGGGTCACATCTGCCCCACCCCAACTGCGCGCACACCGAGGCACTTGCACACGGGTGCACCATCTCCCCCGCCCCTTCCCATTCCCCCCTTCGCCTCTCACCCCCCCCAGCAGGCCTCTCCCCCAGCCCCAAAGCCCCGTCTGCCGCCGCACGCACACGTGCACACAACACCCACCCCACCCCCTCCAACGGGCCCGAACCTCTCGCGTGCGGCAGACGCAGACGCAGACAGAGCGTCTCCCCCCAAGCCCCGCTGCCGCCACCGAATTACCACCCACCCCCCCGCCACACCCCGCTGTCCCCCTTCACCCCCCCCTCCCCCGCCTCTATTCACCACCCGGTTCACTGCGAATCCGGCCGCCCCCTCCCCACGCTGCCCTCGGGCAGGTTTGCCACCCCCCCCCACCCCGCCCCGGCAAGGACGGCGGGAGACTTTAGGACCCAGCGGAGTCCCTGCCGGCTCCGTGCCCGGGCGGGTTAAGGGATTCCCGGTGGCGAGCGGGGATCTAACCCCGGCTGCCGAGTCTCTACCCTGCCGCGCCCCTGGCCCTGGCCGTGCCCGTGCCCGTGCCCCGGCGCTCCCGCCTTCCTTTCTCAGCCGCTCGCTCGCTCGCTCTGCTGCGCGCCTGCCCGCCCCTGCCGCGGCTGGAGAACCCACTGAACCCCCCCGCCCCCGCCCCCAGCACACACAACGCCCCCCCCCCCCCCCCCCCCACCTTACCGACCCAAAACCTACTCCGAAAAGAGGCACCGCGTGCCTGCCGCCCTCTCCCCGGCCCACCTCTGCGCCGTGCTCCCCGCCCGCTCGCTGCCCGCTCTCGCCTGCCTCTGCACCGGCACCCCTTCCCCGCCGCTGCCGCTTGCCGGGCAGTGGTGTGCTCGCGCGCCCGCGCAGGGCGCGAAGCCGCGGACCGCCACGCCCCACCCCCACCCCCGCCCCCGACCTGATCCGGGTCAGGGTGGCGGCTCTGCCACTGGCGCTTAAATCACGAACAAAAAAAAGTTGAAACTTAGTTTTTCGCCCACCCCAACCCCTCCCCCCACCCACATACCCCCCCCTCGCCCGACAGCCCCCCCCCCCCCGCCCCCCCCCGCCGGGACGATCCGGGTCAGGCTGGCGGCTGTGCCAGTGACGCTAAAAACGTGAACGAAAAAAAAAGATCAAAATTATTTATCACCACCCGGTGATAAATCAAAATTATTTATGAGCCCCCGGCCCCCCCGCCGCCCCCCCACCCCCCCACCCCCCACCTGCCCGCACGCACTTGTTGGAAGGGAGGACCCGGGTCAGGCTGGCCGCTGTGCCGGTGACGCTTAAATCATGAACGAAAAGAAAAAACAAAAATATCACCCCCACCCCACACCGGCTGCCCGGTGTGCCCGGCTCCGGGGACCGGCTCGGCTGCAACTTCTACCCGCCTCCGGGGATAGGCGGGCAGGTCTACTTCGCTCCGGGAACCGGACCGGCTGTCAGGTCTACCCGGCTCCGGGGTCCGGGTCGGCTGTCAGGTCTACCCGGCTCCGGGGACCGGGTCGGCTGTCAGGTCTACCCGGCTCCGGGGACCCGACCGGCTGTCAGGTCTACCCGGCTCCGGGGACCGGATCGGCTGTCAGGTCTACCTCGCTCCGGGGACCGGGTCGGCTGTCAGGTCTACCCGGCTCCGGGGTCCGGGTCGGCTGTCAGGTCTACCTCGCTCCGGGGACCGGACCGGCTGTCAGGTCTACCTCGCTCCGGGGACCGGACAGGCTGTCAGGTCTACCCGGCTCCGGAGACCGGATCGGCTGTCAGGTCTACCCGGCTCCGGGGACCGGATCGGCTGTCAGGTCTACCCGGCTCCGGGGACCCGACCGGCTGTCAGGTCTACCTAGCCCCGGGGACCGGATCGGCTGTCAGGTCTACCCGGCTCCGGGGACCGGATCGGCTGTCAGGTCTACCTAGCCCCGGGGACCGGGTCGGCTGTCAGGTCTACCCGGCTCCGGGGACCGGATCGGCTGTCAGGTCTACCCGGCTCCGGGGACCGGATCGGCTGTCAGGTCTACCCGGCCCCGGGGAGCGGATCGGCTGTCAGGTCTACCCGGCTCCGGGGAGCGGATCGGCTGTCAGGTCTACCCGGCTCCGGGGACCGGAGCGGCCGTCAGGTCTACCTCGCTCCGGGGTCCGTATCGGCTGTCAGGTCTACCCGGCTCCGGGGACCGGATCGGCTGTCAGGTCTACCCGGCTCCGGGGACCGGAGCGGCCGTCAGGTCTACCTCGCTCCGGGGTCGGTATCGGCTGTCAGGTCTACCTCGCTCCGGGGACCGGATCGGCTGTCAGGTCTACCCGGCTCCGGGGACCGGTTCGGCTGTCAGGTCTACCCCGCTCCGGGGACCCGACCGGCTGTCAGGTCTACCTCGCTCCGGGGACCGGATCGGCTGTCAGGTCTACCCGGCTCCGGGGACCGGATCGGCTATCAGGTCTACCCGGCTCCGAGGACCGGATCGGCTGTCAGGTCTACCCGGCTCCGGGGACCGGATCGGCTGTCAGGTCTACCTCGCTCCGGGGACCGGATCGGCTGTCAGGTCTACCCGGCTCCGGGGTCGGTATCGGCTGTCAGGTCTACCCCGCTCCGGGGACCCGACCGGCTGTCAGGTCTACCCGGCTCCGGGGACCGGATCGGCTGTCAGGTCTACCCGGCTCCGAGGACCGCGTCGGCTGTCAGGTCTACCCGGCTCCGGGGACCGGATCGGCTGTCAGGTCTACCCGGCTCCGAGGACCGCGTCGGCTGTCAGGTCTACCCGGCTCCGGGGACCGGATCGGCTGTCAGGTCTACCCGGCTCCGGGGACCACCTCGGCTGTCAGGTCTACCCGGCTCCGGAGACCGGACCGGCTGTCAGGTCTACCCGGCTCCGGGGACCGGATCGGCTGTCACGTCTACCCGGCTCCGGCGGTACTTAGTGCCGGAGTGGCCGGGTAGACCTTGTGTCCGGAGCACGCACTTCCAGCCGCCGAAGGGGTCGCTGTTTTTCGTTACCTCCAGTTGTGTCATCGTAAGAGGCGGCGTGTTTGGCGCGCCTCCCCGGTGGGCAGTGCCTGCGCTCTTGAGGCCGTCCGGGGGTAGAGACGTGATTTTCCGTATATGGGAGGGAGTACTTACTCGGCTCCTAAGGGCTTCCAGCGCGAACGCGCATCCTGCGGGCTGACTTCCCGCTGAAAGCAGAGGTGAGGGGCGGCACCTCTGGCTACTCTCCTGGCAGACATGCGTGCATTACCGAACGAAATTTGTTGCTCCGGGGTAGGCGTCTCCCCGCTGGGCAGGGCGAAGAGCGGTGGCCGGCGGCGGTCACCGGCACTTTCGAATGCCGGAAGACCGGGGGAGACAAGCCTGCCGCGGCTTTCCCCCGGTCCTCTCGTGCTCAGTCCCCAGGGAACCGTGCTCCCGAGCGGGTGGACGGCGGCAGCCTCCCGCTCCCCCCCGCATTTTGCCTGATCCACACCCGCAGCCAGCGCCCGCTGAGGCGTTCACCCAGGGGCGCGCCGCGGAGGCTCCACGCCGGACC
>NW_026529841.1:481913-491913 GCF_028500815.1 Rissa tridactyla | reverse complement strand
AAGTCGCCGTGAAAGGCGGCGGGCAGCGGGGCTCCTCCCCGGTGGGCAGAGCCAGCGCTCTTGGGGCTCGCCGCGGGCCGGGACGTAGTATCCCGTTTTACAGGAGGGAGCGGTGAGTCGCCTCCGCAGAAGGGCTTTAGCGAGCGTCCGCGGCGCTGTCCGGCTCCCGCGGAGGCAGGGCGAAGAGCGGCGGCGGCCGCCGCCGCCACTGGAACGCGCACGGCTGGGGAAGAAGGGGTCGGGCGGCGGCGGCGGCTTCCCAGCGCCCGAAGGGTCCGCTGACGGTGCGGGAGATGACGGGCGTCCGCTGACGGCGGGTTGCCGGGGAGAGCGCGGGCAGGCAGTGCGTGGTAAGCGGAGCTGGTGGCGCGGGGTGGGGGGGGCGGCGGCGGCGGCGCTTTCCTCTCCTCCGCCGCCTGAGCCGGCTCGGGCAGGAGGAGGGAAGCGGTGGGCCGGCGAGTGGGCGGGAGGCTGTGGAGGGGGGCTCCCGCTGCCTTGCGCGCGGGGCTGGGGCGGAGCGGCAAAAGGGACCGCCGGCGCTGCGGTTTATGGGTGCGCGGTGCCCACATCGCCCCTGAGGCGGAGGCTCCGGCGGTGCACGGCCAGAGGGGTGACTGCTGTCCGTGAGCGTTCCCAGGCCTCCCCCACGGTGCCGGGAGAGAGGGGAGTCGTCCTCCCCGTGGCTCGGCTCTCCCCGTCCGGGCTGGGCTGGGCTGGGCTGGGCTGGGCTGGGGGACACTTGCGGTGTGACAGGAGGGTGAGGGCTGTCGCCCCACCGTTTCCATCCCTCCCCCCGCGTTTCAGGCCACTCCGGAGCCGGGAAGAGCTCGTACCCCTCGTCTTTGAACCTCCGCAGCCCGGGTAGACCGGTCGGCCTGTTCTCCAGCCCCACAAACCGGCCCCCCCCCCCCCCGCCCCAAAGCCGTGCCGGGTAGACCTGGCAGATTGAGCGGAGATTGATTTTGTGGGCGTTTTCTTTGTTGTTTTTTTCCTCTCCTCCGTTGGTGTGTAGTCCTCCTCCGCCCCCGCCCCCCCCCCATTACCTGGCTTCGATTCTGTTTCTCGCCGTGCGAAGGAGGGCGGGTGACTTCAGCCGGGCCTGTGACCCGCTCGTCTTCCGGCAGCCCCCCCGGCCCGCGCCCTAGCCGCTGGAACCGGGCCCCGGGAGCCCAGGTCTCACCCCACGCGGCGGCGGCGGCGGCGGTGGGGCGGCAGCAGCAGCAGCTGCTTTCCCAAGGACGGGTGCCACGGGCAGAAGAGCGGCCCGAGGGCCTCCTCCCCCCCCCCCCCCCGACAGGCACAGGTGCAGGCCGGGCAAGGACGCGGCCCAGCGAGCCGGCTGTAACAGAGAAGGCGGCGTTCTGGAGAGCGTTACAAATCCTTTGCATCTCTTTCGGGCGTGCACCGTGCACCCCCGAAACACACCCGCCCCCCCCCCCCCCCCCCCCCCGGCCCTCCTCAGTCCACCCTCCACACCCCCAAGACCCCGTCTGCCACCTCGCGCACACGTGCGCGCAACACAGACGCGCCGACGCAGACGAGCGCCCCCCCCCCACCTCCCAGGCCAAGACCCCTCACGAGTGGCAGACACGGGCACACACCCAGCCCACCCACACCCACCCCGCGCCGCCCCACGGCCGCCCCACAACTCACCCACAGGCAGGGACCCGACTGACCCTCAAGGACCACACAGGCCTCCGGGACCCCTCTACCCGCCAAGGCAGCCAGGCATCTGGGTCACATCTGCCCCACAAGTACTGCACCCGCGCTGCCCCATCGCTGCCCCGCAAGTTCTCCCCGAGGAATGGCGGGCCTCAGGGCCCGCCGTCTCCCCCCAGGGAAGACAGGCCTGCGGGTGCCCCCGGCCCCACAGCTTCCCCACCAGTGCCCCACAGCAGCCTTGCAAGTGCTCCCCGAGGAACAGCAGGCTTCTGGGTCACATCTGCCCCACAAGTACTGCCCCCACGGCTGCCCCACGGCCGCCCCGCAAGCGCTCCCCGAGGAACCGCAGGCCTCTGGGCCTGCCGTCTCCCCCCAGGGAAGACAGGCCTGCGGGTGCCCCCGGCCCCACAGCTTCCCCACCAGTGCCCCACAGCAGCCTTGCAAGTGCTCCCCGAGGAACAGCAGGCTTCTGGGTCACATCTGCCCCACAAGTACTGCCCCCACGGCTGCCCCACGGCCGCCCCGCAAGCGCTCCCCGAGGAACCGCAGGCCTCTGGGCCTGCCGTCTCCCCCCAGGGAAGACAGGCCTGCGGGTGCCCCCGGCCCCACAGCTTCCCCACCAGTGCCCCACAGCAGCCTTGCAAGTGCTCCCCGAGGAACAGCAGGCTTCTGGGTCACATCTGCCCCACAAGTACTGCCCCCACGGCTGCCCCGCAAGTGCTCCCCGAGGAACAGCATGCCTCGGGCCTGCCGTCTGCCCTCAGGAAAGACAGGCCTGCGGGTGCCCCCGGCCCCACAGCTTCCCCACCAGTGCCCCACAGCAGCCTTGCAAGTGCTCCCCGAGGAACAGCGGGGCCTCTGGGTCACATCTGCCCCACAAGTGCTGCCCCAGTGCTGCCCCACGGCTGCCCCGCAAGCGCTCCCCGAGGAACCGCAGGCCTCTGGGCCTGCCGTCTCCCCCCAGGGAAGGCAGACATGTGGGTGCCCCTGCCCCCACAGCTGCCCCGCAGGGCCCCACAGCTGCTCCACAAGTGCTCCCCGAGGAACAGCGGGGCCTCTGGGTCACATCTGCCCCACAAGTGCTGCCCCAGTGCTGCCCCACGGCTGACCCACAAGTGCTCCCTGAGGAACCGCAGGCCTCTGGGCCTGCCGTCTCCCCCCAGGGAAGGCAGGCCTGCGGGTGCCCCTGGCCCCACAGCTTCCCCACCAGTGCCCCACAGCAGCCTTGCAAGTGCTCCCCGAGGAACAGCAGGCTTCTGGGTCACATCTGCCCCACAAGTGCTGCCCCACGGCTGCCCCGCGAGTGCTCCCCGAGGAACCGCAGGCATCTGGGCCTGCAGTCTGCTTCCAGGGAACTCAGGCCGGCGGGTGCCTCTGGCCCCACAGCTTCCCCACCGGTGCCCCACGGCTGCTCCGCAAGTGCTCCCCGAGGAACAGCATGCCTTGGGCCTGCCGTCTCCGCCCAGGAAAGAGAGGCCTGCGGGTGCCCCTGGCCCCACAGTTGCCCCTCCAGTGCTCCCTGAGGAACAGCGGGCCTCTGGGTCACATCTGCCCAACAAGGGCTGCCCCACAGCAGCCTTGCAAGTGCTCCCCGAGGAACAGCAGGCTTCTGGGTCACATCTGCCCCACAAGTACTGCCCCCGTGCTGCCCCACGGCTGCCCCGCAAGCGCTCCCCGAGGAACCGCAGGCCTCTGGGCCTGCCGTCTCCCCCCAGGGAAGGCAGGCCTGCGGGTGCCCCTGGCCCCACAGCTGCCCCGCAGGGTCCCAGAGCTACTCCACAAGTGCTCCCCGAGGAACAGCGGGGCCTCTGGGTCACATCTGCCCCACAAGTGCTGCCCCAGTGCTGCCCCACGGCTGCCCCGCAAGCGCTCCCCGAGGAACCGCAGGCCTCTGGGCCTGCAGTCTGCTTCAGGGAACGCAGGCCTGCGGGTGCCTCTGGCCCCACAGCTTCTCAAACTCTGCCCCACGGCTGATCCGCAAGTGCTCCCTGAGGAACAGCGGGCCTCTGGGTCACATCTGCCCAACAAGGGCTGCCCCACAGCAGCCTTGCAAGTGCTCCCCGAGGAACAGCAGGCTTCTGGGTCACATCTGCCCCACAAGTACTGCCCCCGTGCTGCCCCACGGCTGCCCCGCAAGCGCTCCCCGAGGAACCGCAGGCCTCTGGGCCTGCCGTCTCCCCCCAGGGAAGGCAGGCCTGCGGGTGCCCCTGGCCCCACAGCTGCCCCGCAGGGCCCCAGAGCTACTCCACAAGTGCTCCCCGAGGAACAGCGGGGCCTCTGGGTCACATCTGCCCCACAAGTGCTGCCCCAGTGCTGCCCCACGGCTGCCCCGCAAGCGCTCCCCGAGGAACCGCAGGCCTCTGGGCCTGCCGTCTCCCCCCAGGGAAGGCAGGCCTGCGGGTGCCCCTGGCCCCACAGCTGCCCCGCAGGGCCCCAGAGCTGCTCCACAAGTGCTCCCCGAGGAACAGCGGGGCCTCTGGGTCACATCTGCCCCACAAGTGCTGCCCCAGTGCTGCCCCACGGCTGCCCCGCAAGCGCTCCCCGAGGAACCGCAGGCCTCTGGGCCTGCCGTCTCCCCCCAGGGAAGGCAGGCCTGCGGGTGCCCCTGCCCCCACAGCTGCCCCGCAGGGCCCCACAGCTGCTCCACAAGTGCTCCCCGAGGAACAGCGGGGCCTCTGGGTCACATCTGCCCCACAAGTGCTGCCCCAGTGCTGCCCCACGGCTGCCCCGCAAGCGCTCCCCGAGGAACCGCAGGCCTCTGGGCCTGCCATCTCCCCCCAGGGAAGGCAGGCCTGCGGGTGCCCCTGGCCCCACAGCTGCCCCGCAGGGCCCCAGAGCTGCTCCACAAGTGCTCCCCGAGGAACAGCGGGGCCTCTGGGTCACATCTGCCCCACAAGTGTTGCCCCAGTGCTGCCCCACGGCTGCCCCGCAAGCGCTCCCCGAGGAACCGCAGGCCTCTGGGCCTGCCGTCTCCCCCCAGGGAAGGCAGGCCTGCGGGTGCCCCTGGCCCCACAGCTGCCCCTCAAGTGCTCCCTGAGGAACAGCGGGCCTCTGGGTCACATCTTCCCCACAAGTGCTGCCCCACAGCTGCCCTGCAAGTGCTCCCCGAGGAGCCACAGGCATCTGGGCCTGCAGTCTGCTTCAGGGAACGCAGGCCTGCGGGTGCCTCTGGCCCCACAGCTTCTCAAACTCTGCCCCACGGCTGATCCGCAAGTGCTCCCTGAGGAACCGCAGGCCTCTGGGTCACATCTGCCCCACAAGTACTGCCCCAGCGCTGCCCCACGGCTGCCCTGCAGCTGCTCCTCAGGGAATAGTGGGACTCCGGGCCTGCCTTCTCCCCCCAAGGGAAGACAGGCCTGCTGGTGCCCCGGCCCCACAGCTGCCCCGCAGTGCCCCACGGCTGCCCCGCAAGTGCTCCCCGAGGAACAGCAGGCCTCTGGGTCACATCTGCCCCACAAGTACTGCCCCAGCCCTGCCCCACGGCTGCCCTGCAGGTGCTCCCCAGGGAATAGCGGGTCTGTGGGCCTGCCGTCTCCCCCCAGGGAAGACAGGCCTGCGGGTGCCGCTGGCACCACAGCTGCCCCACAAATGCCTCACGGCTGCCCCAGCTGTGCCCCCCGGCTGCCCCACAAGTGCTCCCCAAGGCACCCAGGCGTCTGGGTCACATCTGCCCCACCCCAACTGCGCGCACACCGAGGCACTTGCACACGGGTGCACCATCTCCCCCGCCCCTTCCCATTCCCCCCTTCGCCTCTCACCCCCCCCAGCAGGCCTCTCCCCCAGCCCCAAAGCCCCGTCTGCCGCCGCACGCACACGTGCACACAACACCCACCCCACCCCCTCCAACGGGCCCGAACCTCTCGCGTGCGGCAGACGCAGACGCAGACAGAGCGTCTCCCCCCAAGCCCCGCTGCCGCCACCGAATTACCACCCACCCCCCCGCCACACCCCGCTGTCCCCCTTCACCCCCCCCTCCCCCGCCTCTATTCACCACCCGGTTCACTGCGAATCCGGCCGCCCCCTCCCCACGCTGCCCTCGGGCAGGTTTGCCACCCCCCCCCACCCCGCCCCGGCAAGGACGGCGGGAGACTTTAGGACCCAGCGGAGTCCCTGCCGGCTCCGTGCCCGGGCGGGTTAAGGGATTCCCGGTGGCGAGCGGGGATCTAACCCCGGCTGCCGAGTCTCTACCCTGCCGCGCCCCTGGCCCTGGCCGTGCCCGTGCCCGTGCCCCGGCGCTCCCGCCTTCCTTTCTCAGCCGCTCGCTCGCTCGCTCTGCTGCGCGCCTGCCCGCCCCTGCCGCGGCTGGAGAACCCACTGAACCCCCCCGCCCCCGCCCCCAGCACACACAACGCCCCCCCCCCCCCCCCCCCCACCTTACCGACCCAAAACCTACTCCGAAAAGAGGCACCGCGTGCCTGCCGCCCTCTCCCCGGCCCACCTCTGCGCCGTGCTCCCCGCCCGCTCGCTGCCCGCTCTCGCCTGCCTCTGCACCGGCACCCCTTCCCCGCCGCTGCCGCTTGCCGGGCAGTGGTGTGCTCGCGCGCCCGCGCAGGGCGCGAAGCCGCGGACCGCCACGCCCCACCCCCACCCCCGCCCCCGACCTGATCCGGGTCAGGGTGGCGGCTCTGCCACTGGCGCTTAAATCACGAACAAAAAAAAGTTGAAACTTAGTTTTTCGCCCACCCCAACCCCTCCCCCCACCCACATACCCCCCCCTCGCCCGACAGCCCCCCCCCCCCCGCCCCCCCCCGCCGGGACGATCCGGGTCAGGCTGGCGGCTGTGCCAGTGACGCTAAAAACGTGAACGAAAAAAAAAGATCAAAATTATTTATCACCACCCGGTGATAAATCAAAATTATTTATGAGCCCCCGGCCCCCCCGCCGCCCCCCCACCCCCCCACCCCCCACCTGCCCGCACGCACTTGTTGGAAGGGAGGACCCGGGTCAGGCTGGCCGCTGTGCCGGTGACGCTTAAATCATGAACGAAAAGAAAAAACAAAAATATCACCCCCACCCCACACCGGCTGCCCGGTGTGCCCGGCTCCGGGGACCGGCTCGGCTGCAACTTCTACCCGCCTCCGGGGATAGGCGGGCAGGTCTACTTCGCTCCGGGAACCGGACCGGCTGTCAGGTCTACCCGGCTCCGGGGTCCGGGTCGGCTGTCAGGTCTACCCGGCTCCGGGGACCGGGTCGGCTGTCAGGTCTACCCGGCTCCGGGGACCCGACCGGCTGTCAGGTCTACCCGGCTCCGGGGACCGGATCGGCTGTCAGGTCTACCTCGCTCCGGGGACCGGGTCGGCTGTCAGGTCTACCCGGCTCCGGGGTCCGGGTCGGCTGTCAGGTCTACCTCGCTCCGGGGACCGGACCGGCTGTCAGGTCTACCTCGCTCCGGGGACCGGACAGGCTGTCAGGTCTACCCGGCTCCGGAGACCGGATCGGCTGTCAGGTCTACCCGGCTCCGGGGACCGGATCGGCTGTCAGGTCTACCCGGCTCCGGGGACCCGACCGGCTGTCAGGTCTACCTAGCCCCGGGGACCGGATCGGCTGTCAGGTCTACCCGGCTCCGGGGACCGGATCGGCTGTCAGGTCTACCTAGCCCCGGGGACCGGGTCGGCTGTCAGGTCTACCCGGCTCCGGGGACCGGATCGGCTGTCAGGTCTACCCGGCTCCGGGGACCGGATCGGCTGTCAGGTCTACCCGGCCCCGGGGAGCGGATCGGCTGTCAGGTCTACCCGGCTCCGGGGAGCGGATCGGCTGTCAGGTCTACCCGGCTCCGGGGACCGGAGCGGCCGTCAGGTCTACCTCGCTCCGGGGTCCGTATCGGCTGTCAGGTCTACCCGGCTCCGGGGACCGGATCGGCTGTCAGGTCTACCCGGCTCCGGGGACCGGAGCGGCCGTCAGGTCTACCTCGCTCCGGGGTCGGTATCGGCTGTCAGGTCTACCTCGCTCCGGGGACCGGATCGGCTGTCAGGTCTACCCGGCTCCGGGGACCGGTTCGGCTGTCAGGTCTACCCCGCTCCGGGGACCCGACCGGCTGTCAGGTCTACCTCGCTCCGGGGACCGGATCGGCTGTCAGGTCTACCCGGCTCCGGGGACCGGATCGGCTATCAGGTCTACCCGGCTCCGAGGACCGGATCGGCTGTCAGGTCTACCCGGCTCCGGGGACCGGATCGGCTGTCAGGTCTACCTCGCTCCGGGGACCGGATCGGCTGTCAGGTCTACCCGGCTCCGGGGTCGGTATCGGCTGTCAGGTCTACCCCGCTCCGGGGACCCGACCGGCTGTCAGGTCTACCCGGCTCCGGGGACCGGATCGGCTGTCAGGTCTACCCGGCTCCGAGGACCGCGTCGGCTGTCAGGTCTACCCGGCTCCGGGGACCGGATCGGCTGTCAGGTCTACCCGGCTCCGAGGACCGCGTCGGCTGTCAGGTCTACCCGGCTCCGGGGACCGGATCGGCTGTCAGGTCTACCCGGCTCCGGGGACCACCTCGGCTGTCAGGTCTACCCGGCTCCGGAGACCGGACCGGCTGTCAGGTCTACCCGGCTCCGGGGACCGGATCGGCTGTCACGTCTACCCGGCTCCGGCGGTACTTAGTGCCGGAGTGGCCGGGTAGACCTTGTGTCCGGAGCACGCACTTCCAGCCGCCGAAGGGGTCGCTGTTTTTCGTTACCTCCAGTTGTGTCATCGTAAGAGGCGGCGTGTTTGGCGCGCCTCCCCGGTGGGCAGTGCCTGCGCTCTTGAGGCCGTCCGGGGGTAGAGACGTGATTTTCCGTATATGGGAGGGAGTACTTACTCGGCTCCTAAGGGCTTCCAGCGCGAACGCGCATCCTGCGGGCTGACTTCCCGCTGAAAGCAGAGGTGAGGGGCGGCACCTCTGGCTACTCTCCTGGCAGACATGCGTGCATTACCGAACGAAATTTGTTGCTCCGGGGTAGGCGTCTCCCCGCTGGGCAGGGCGAAGAGCGGTGGCCGGCGGCGGTCACCGGCACTTTCGAATGCCGGAAGACCGGGGGAGACAAGCCTGCCGCGGCTTTCCCCCGGTCCTCTCGTGCTCAGTCCCCAGGGAACCGTGCTCCCGAGCGGGTGGACGGCGGCAGCCTCCCGCTCCCCCCCGCATTTTGCCTGATCCACACCCGCAGCCAGCGCCCGCTGAGGCGTTCACCCAGGGGCGCGCCGCGGAGGCTCCACGCCGGACCTCTCGCAGACGTCGCCTCCTCGCTCGCACGCAGGGCCCCGCGTCTGTCTGGCCGTCCACCCCCGGGTGGCGGTTGGCGCGCGCGGCTGTCGGCTGTCCCAGGACTGTGGCCGTGGGGCCTCGGGAGCGCTCTTTGCTCCCCCTCGATTCTCTTGCTTTTCTCTATCACCGATCGTTCTGGCATACCCGGGGCGCGTCGGAGGGGCTGCGGGGCGGGCCGGCCGTCAAACGCCGGTGTTCAGGTCCCGTAGCACCCCTCCACCAGACGCGTCCCTCTCACTCGCACGCAGGGCCCCCGTGTCTGGTTGCCCACCCCCGGGTGAGCGGCTGGCACGCGCGCGGCTGTCGGCTGTCCCAGGACCGTGGCCGTGGGGCCTCCGGGAGCGCTCTTTGCTCCCTCCCGTCTCTCGCCTTTTCTCCTATCCCCGATCGATGAGGCATTTCGGGTCGCGTCGGAGAGGGCCCTCGGCGGGCCGGCTCCTCCGTGCTCTCCGTCCCGGGGAGGCGCGGCGGTGTCCGGTGTTCAGGCAGGGTGGTCTCCTTTCCAATTCGCTTCCCGTCGCACGCGAGGTGTCAGCCCTCCCTTCCCGGGAGCGGCTTCACCGAACCCAGCTCTGTGACGGCCGTGTGGCCCCGCCAGTTTCTCAGGTGTCCTAAAGCACGCCGGGCGCCGGTGCCGGCCTCGGTCCGGGTGCCCCGTGGGTGCCGGCCGCGAGCAGCGCTGGGCGGCGGGGGCGGCTTAGCCAAGGCAAGAGAATTCCGGGCAAGGCAAGCTGAGCCGAGCGAGGCGGCCGTCACCCGCCCGGGTGGCGGGCCCCCTGCGGCGCGCCGCGGGCGGCAAGGGGGGCGTCCCCCTCCGCCGCTGCCGCCGCTGCTTCTGTCGCCCTTGGTGCCGCACCCCCGCCCGCTGCCGAGCGAGCCGCCCCGACCGAAAGGGGCCTCGGTCGCCGGGTCGCGCCCGCCTCGGCGGGTCGCCGTCTCCTCTAGCACGTCCGGAGCTCCCGCGGCAGAGGTTTCGAGGGGGCGAGTCGCCTTCGCCCCCCTCATCGCCGATCGCCTGCGATCGGCAGCCGGCCGGCGTCGTGGGAGGGTCAGCCCCCGCCGGTTCCGTGCCGCGTCAGAGCCGCGATAGCGTCCGAAAGAAA
>NW_026529841.1:461913-469413 GCF_028500815.1 Rissa tridactyla | reverse complement strand
GCTGGAACCGGGCCCCGGGAGCCCAGGTCTCACCCCACGCGGCGGCGGCGGCGGCGGTGGGGCGGCAGCAGCAGCAGCTGCTTTCCCAAGGACGGGTGCCACGGGCAGAAGAGCGGCCCGAGGGCCTCCTCCCCCCCCCCCCCCCGACAGGCACAGGTGCAGGCCGGGCAAGGACGCGGCCCAGCGAGCCGGCTGTAACAGAGAAGGCGGCGTTCTGGAGAGCGTTACAAATCCTTTGCATCTCTTTCGGGCGTGCACCGTGCACCCCCGAAACACACCCGCCCCCCCCCCCCCCCCCCCCCCCGGCCCTCCTCAGTCCCCCCTCCACACCCCCAAGACCCCGTCTGCCACCTCGCGCACACGTGCGCGCAACACAGACGCGCCGACGCAGACGAGCGCCCCCCCCCCCCCACCTCCCAGGCCAAGACCCCTCACGAGTGGCAGACACGGGCACACACCCAGCCCACCCACACCCACCCCGCGCCGCCCCACGGCCGCCCCACAACTCACCCACAGGCAGGGACCCGACTGACCCTCAAGGACCACACAGGCCTCCGGGACCCCTCTACCCGCCAAGGCAGCCAGGCATCTGGGTCACATCTGCCCCACAAGTACTGCACCCGCGCTGCCCCACGGCTGCCCCGCAAGTTCTCCCCGAGGAACGGCGGGCCTCAGGGCCCGCCGTCTCCCCACAGGGAAGACAGGCCTGCGGGTGCCCCCGGCCCCACAGCTTCCCCACCAGTGCCCCACAGCAGCCTTGCAAGTGCTCCCCGAGGAACAGCAGGCTTCTGGGTCACATCTGCCCCACAAGTACTGCCCCCGCGCTGCCCCACGGCTGCCCCGCAAGTGCTCCCCGAGGAACAGCATGCCTCGGGCCCGCCGTCTGCCCTCAGGAAAGACAGGCCTGCGGGTGCCCCCGGCCCCACAGCTTCCCCACCAGTGCCCCACAGCAGCCTTGCAAGTGCTCCCCGAGGAACAGCAGGCTTCTGGGTCACATCTGCCCCACAAGTACTGCCCCCGTGCTGCCCCACGGCTGCCCCGCAAGCGCTCCCCGAGGAACCGCAGGCCTCTGGGCCTGCCGTCTCCCCCCAGGGAAGACAGGCCTGCGGGTGCCCCCGGCCCCACAGCTTCCCCACCAGTGCCCCACAGCAGCCTTGCAAGTGCTCCCCGAGGAACAGCAGGCTTCTGGGTCACATCTGCCCCACAAGTACTGCCCCCACGGCTGCCCCGCAAGTGCTCCCCGAGGAACAGCATGCCTCGGGCCTGCCGTCTGCCCTCAGGAAAGACAGGCCTGCGGGTGCCCCCGGCCCCACAGCTTCCCCACCAGTGCCCCACAGCAGCCTTGCAAGTGCTCCCCGAGGAACAGCAGGCTTCTGGGTCACATCTGCCCCACAAGTACTGCCCCTGTGCTGCCCCACGGCTGCCCCGCAAGCGCTCCCCGAGGAACCGCAGGCCTCTGGGCCTGCCGTCTCCCCCCAGGGAAGGCAGGCCTGCGGGTGCCCCTGGCCCCACAGCTGCCCCGCAGGGCCCCAGAGCTGCTCCACAAGTGCTCCCCGAGGAACAGCGGGGCCTCTGGGTCACATCTGCCCCACAAGTGCTGCCCCAGTGCTGCCCCACGGCTGCCCCGCAAGCGCTCCCCGAGGAACCGCAGGCCTCTGGGCCTGCCGTCTCCCCCCAGGGAAGGCAGGCCTGCGGGTGCCCCTGCCCCCACAGCTGCCCCGCAGGGCCCCACAGCTGCTCCACAAGTGCTCCCCGAGGAACAGCGGGGCCTCTGGGTCACATCTGCCCCACAAGTGCTGCCCCAGTGCTGCCCCACGGCTGCCCCGCGAGTGCTCCCTGAGGAACCGCAGGCCTCTGGGCCTGCCGTCTCCCCCCAGGGAAGGCAGGCCTGCGGGTGCCCCTGGCCCCACAGCTTCCCCACCAGTGCCCCACAGCAGCCTTGCAAGTGCTCCCCGAGGAACAGCAGGCTTCTGGGTCACATCTGCCCCACAAGTGCTGCCCCACGGCTGCCCCGCGAGTGCTCCCCGAGGAACCGCAGGCATCTGGGCCTGCAGTCTGCTTCCAGGGAACTCAGGCCGGCGGGTGCCTCTGGCCCCACAGCTTCCCCACCGGTGCCCCACGGCTGCTCCTCAAGTGCTCCCCGAGGAACAGCATGCCTTGGGCCTGCCGTCTCCGCCCAGGAAAGAGAGGCCTGCGGGTGCCCCTGGCCCCACAGTTGCCCCTCCAGTGCTCCCTGAGGAACAGCGGGCCTCTGGGTCACATCTGCCCAACAAGGGCTGCCCCACAGCAGCCTTGCAAGTGCTCCCCGAGGAACAGCAGGCTTCTGGGTCACATCTGCCCCACAAGTACTGCCCCCGTGCTGCCCCACGGCTGCCCCGCAAGCGCTCCCCGAGGAACCGCAGGCCTCTGGGCCTGCCGTCTCCCCCCAGGGAAGGCAGGCCTGCGGGTGCCCCTGGCCCCACAGCTGCCCCGCAGGGCCCCACAGCTGCTCCACAAGTGCTCCCCGAGGAACAGCGGGGCCTCTGGGTCACATCTGCCCCACAAGTGCTGCCCCAGTGCTGCCCCACGGCTGCCCCGCAAGCGCTCCCCGAGGAACCGCAGGCCTCTGGGCCTGCCGTCTCCCCCCAGGGAAGGCAGGCCTGCGGGTGCCCCTGGCCCCACAGCTGCCCCGCAGGGCCCCAGAGCTGCTCCACAAGTGCTCCCCGAGGAACAGCGGGGCCTCTGGGTCACATCTGCCCCACAAGTGCTGCCCCAGTGCTGCCCCACGGCTGCCCCGCAAGCGCTCCCCGAGGAACCGCAGGCCTCTGGGCCTGCCGTCTCCCCCCAGGGAAGGCAGGCCTGCGGGTGCCCCTGCCCCCACAGCTGCCCCGCAGGGCCCCACAGCTGCTCCACAAGTGCTCCCCGAGGAACAGCGGGGCCTCTGGGTCACATCTGCCCCACAAGTGCTGCCCCAGTGCTGCCCCACGGCTGCCCCGCAAGCGCTCCCCGAGGAACCGCAGGCCTCTGGGCCTGCCGTCTCCCCCCAGGGAAGGCAGGCCTGCGGGTGCCCCTGGCCCCACAGCTGCCCCGCAGGGCCCCAGAGCTGCTCCACAAGTGCTCCCCGAGGAACAGCGGGGCCTCTGGGTCACATCTGCCCCACAAGTGTTGCCCCAGTGCTGCCCCACGGCTGCCCCGCAAGCGCTCCCCGAGGAACCGCAGGCCTCTGGGCCTGCCGTCTCCCCCCAGGGAAGGCAGGCCTGCGGGTGCCCCTGGCCCCACAGCTGCCCCTCAAGTGCTCCCTGAGGAACAGCGGGCCTCTGGGTCACATCTTCCCCACAAGTGCTGCCCCACAGCTGCCCTGCAAGTGCTCCCCGAGGAGCCACAGGCATCTGGGCCTGCAGTCTGCTTCAGGGAACGCAGGCCTGCGGGTGCCTCTGGCCCCACAGCTTCTCAAACTCTGCCCCACGGCTGATCCGCAAGTGCTCCCTGAGGAACCGCAGGCCTCTGGGTCACATCTGCCCCACAAGTACTGCCCCAGCGCTGCCCCACGGCTGCCCTGCAGCTGCTCCTCAGGGAATAGTGGGACTCCGGGCCTGCCTTCTCCCCCCAAGGGAAGACAGGCCTGCTGGTGCCCCGGCCCCACAGCTGCCCCGCAGTGCCCCACGGCTGCCCCGCAAGTGCTCCCCGAGGAACAGCAGGCCTCTGGGTCACATCTGCCCCACAAGTACTGCCCCAGCCCTGCCCCACGGCTGCCCTGCAGGTGCTCCCCAGGGAATAGCGGGTCTGTGGGCCTGCCGTCTCCCCCCAGGGAAGACAGGCCTGCGGGTGCCGCTGGCACCACAGCTGCCCCACAAATGCCTCACGGCTGCCCCAGCTGTGCCCCCCGGCTGCCCCACAAGTGCTCCCCAAGGCACCCAGGCGTCTGGGTCACATCTGCCCCACCCCAACTGCGCGCACACCGAGGCACTTGCACACGGGTGCACCATCTCCCCCGCCCCTTCCCATTCCCCCCTTCGCCTCTCACCCCCCCCAGCAGGCCTCTCCCCCAGCCCCAAAGCCCCGTCTGCCGCCGCACGCACACGTGCACACAACACCCACCCCACCCCCTCCAACGGGCCCGAACCTCTCGCGTGCGGCAGACGCAGACGCAGACAGAGCGTCTCCCCCCAAGCCCCGCTGCCGCCACCGAATTACCACCCACCCCCCCGCCACACCCCGCTGTCCCCCTTCACCCCCCCCTCCCCCGCCTCTATTCACCACCCGGTTCACTGCGAATCCGGCCGCCCCCTCCCCACGCTGCCCTCGGGCAGGTTTGCCACCCCCCCCCACCCCGCCCCGGCAAGGACGGCGGGAGACTTTAGGACCCAGCGGAGTCCCTGCCGGCTCCGTGCCCGGGCGGGTTAAGGGATTCCCGGTGGCGAGCGGGGATCTAACCCCGGCTGCCGAGTCTCTACCCTGCCGCGCCCCTGGCCCTGGCCGTGCCCGTGCCCGTGCCCCGGCGCTCCCGCCTTCCTTTCTCAGCCGCTCGCTCGCTCGCTCTGCTGCGCGCCTGCCCGCCCCTGCCGCGGCTGGAGAACCCACTGAACCCCCCCGCCCCCGCCCCCAGCACACACAACGCCCCCCCCCCCCCCCCCCCCACCTTACCGACCCAAAACCTACTCCGAAAAGAGGCACCGCGTGCCTGCCGCCCTCTCCCCGGCCCACCTCTGCGCCGTGCTCCCCGCCCGCTCGCTGCCCGCTCTCGCCTGCCTCTGCACCGGCACCCCTTCCCCGCCGCTGCCGCTTGCCGGGCAGTGGTGTGCTCGCGCGCCCGCGCAGGGCGCGAAGCCGCGGACCGCCACGCCCCACCCCCACCCCCGCCCCCGACCTGATCCGGGTCAGGGTGGCGGCTCTGCCACTGGCGCTTAAATCACGAACAAAAAAAAGTTGAAACTTAGTTTTTCGCCCACCCCAACCCCTCCCCCCACCCACATACCCCCCCCTCGCCCGACAGCCCCCCCCCCCCCGCCCCCCCCCGCCGGGACGATCCGGGTCAGGCTGGCGGCTGTGCCAGTGACGCTAAAAACGTGAACGAAAAAAAAAGATCAAAATTATTTATCACCACCCGGTGATAAATCAAAATTATTTATGAGCCCCCGGCCCCCCCGCCGCCCCCCCACCCCCCCACCCCCCACCTGCCCGCACGCACTTGTTGGAAGGGAGGACCCGGGTCAGGCTGGCCGCTGTGCCGGTGACGCTTAAATCATGAACGAAAAGAAAAAACAAAAATATCACCCCCACCCCACACCGGCTGCCCGGTGTGCCCGGCTCCGGGGACCGGCTCGGCTGCAACTTCTACCCGCCTCCGGGGATAGGCGGGCAGGTCTACTTCGCTCCGGGAACCGGACCGGCTGTCAGGTCTACCCGGCTCCGGGGTCCGGGTCGGCTGTCAGGTCTACCCGGCTCCGGGGACCGGGTCGGCTGTCAGGTCTACCCGGCTCCGGGGACCCGACCGGCTGTCAGGTCTACCCGGCTCCGGGGACCGGATCGGCTGTCAGGTCTACCTCGCTCCGGGGACCGGGTCGGCTGTCAGGTCTACCCGGCTCCGGGGTCCGGGTCGGCTGTCAGGTCTACCTCGCTCCGGGGACCGGACCGGCTGTCAGGTCTACCTCGCTCCGGGGACCGGACAGGCTGTCAGGTCTACCCGGCTCCGGAGACCGGATCGGCTGTCAGGTCTACCCGGCTCCGGGGACCGGATCGGCTGTCAGGTCTACCCGGCTCCGGGGACCCGACCGGCTGTCAGGTCTACCTAGCCCCGGGGACCGGATCGGCTGTCAGGTCTACCCGGCTCCGGGGACCGGATCGGCTGTCAGGTCTACCTAGCCCCGGGGACCGGGTCGGCTGTCAGGTCTACCCGGCTCCGGGGACCGGATCGGCTGTCAGGTCTACCCGGCTCCGGGGACCGGATCGGCTGTCAGGTCTACCCGGCCCCGGGGAGCGGATCGGCTGTCAGGTCTACCCGGCTCCGGGGAGCGGATCGGCTGTCAGGTCTACCCGGCTCCGGGGACCGGAGCGGCCGTCAGGTCTACCTCGCTCCGGGGTCCGTATCGGCTGTCAGGTCTACCCGGCTCCGGGGACCGGATCGGCTGTCAGGTCTACCCGGCTCCGGGGACCGGAGCGGCCGTCAGGTCTACCTCGCTCCGGGGTCGGTATCGGCTGTCAGGTCTACCTCGCTCCGGGGACCGGATCGGCTGTCAGGTCTACCCGGCTCCGGGGACCGGTTCGGCTGTCAGGTCTACCCCGCTCCGGGGACCCGACCGGCTGTCAGGTCTACCTCGCTCCGGGGACCGGATCGGCTGTCAGGTCTACCCGGCTCCGGGGACCGGATCGGCTATCAGGTCTACCCGGCTCCGAGGACCGGATCGGCTGTCAGGTCTACCCGGCTCCGGGGACCGGATCGGCTGTCAGGTCTACCTCGCTCCGGGGACCGGATCGGCTGTCAGGTCTACCCGGCTCCGGGGTCGGTATCGGCTGTCAGGTCTACCCCGCTCCGGGGACCCGACCGGCTGTCAGGTCTACCCGGCTCCGGGGACCGGATCGGCTGTCAGGTCTACCCGGCTCCGAGGACCGCGTCGGCTGTCAGGTCTACCCGGCTCCGGGGACCGGATCGGCTGTCAGGTCTACCCGGCTCCGAGGACCGCGTCGGCTGTCAGGTCTACCCGGCTCCGGGGACCGGATCGGCTGTCAGGTCTACCCGGCTCCGGGGACCACCTCGGCTGTCAGGTCTACCCGGCTCCGGAGACCGGACCGGCTGTCAGGTCTACCCGGCTCCGGGGACCGGATCGGCTGTCACGTCTACCCGGCTCCGGCGGTACTTAGTGCCGGAGTGGCCGGGTAGACCTTGTGTCCGGAGCACGCACTTCCAGCCGCCGAAGGGGTCGCTGTTTTTCGTTACCTCCAGTTGTGTCATCGTAAGAGGCGGCGTGTTTGGCGCGCCTCCCCGGTGGGCAGTGCCTGCGCTCTTGAGGCCGTCCGGGGGTAGAGACGTGATTTTCCGTATATGGGAGGGAGTACTTACTCGGCTCCTAAGGGCTTCCAGCGCGAACGCGCATCCTGCGGGCTGACTTCCCGCTGAAAGCAGAGGTGAGGGGCGGCACCTCTGGCTACTCTCCTGGCAGACATGCGTGCATTACCGAACGAAATTTGTTGCTCCGGGGTAGGCGTCTCCCCGCTGGGCAGGGCGAAGAGCGGTGGCCGGCGGCGGTCACCGGCACTTTCGAATGCCGGAAGACCGGGGGAGACAAGCCTGCCGCGGCTTTCCCCCGGTCCTCTCGTGCTCAGTCCCCAGGGAACCGTGCTCCCGAGCGGGTGGACGGCGGCAGCCTCCCGCTCCCCCCCGCATTTTGCCTGATCCACACCCGCAGCCAGCGCCCGCTGAGGCGTTCACCCAGGGGCGCGCCGCGGAGGCTCCACGCCGGACCTCTCGCAGACGTCGCCTCCTCGCTCGCACGCAGGGCCCCGCGTCTGTCTGGCCGTCCACCC
>NW_026529841.1:441913-449413 GCF_028500815.1 Rissa tridactyla | reverse complement strand
GGGGTCCCCGTTTTTCGCTGCCTGCGGTCAAGTCGCCGTGAAAGGCGGCGGGCAGCGGGGCTCCTCCCCGGTGGGCAGAGCCAGCGCTCTTGGGGCTCGCCGCGGGCCGGGACGTAGTATCCCGTTTTACAGGAGGGAGCGGTGAGTCGCCTCCGCAGGAGGGCTTTAGCGAGCGTCCGCGGCGCTGTCCGGCTCCCGCGGAGGCAGGGCGAAGAGCGGCGGCGGCCGCCGCCGGCACTGGAACGCGCACGGCTGGGGAAGAAGGGGTCGGGCGGCGGCGGCGGCTTCCCAGCGCCCGAAGGGTCCGCTGACGGTGCGGGAGATGACGGGCGTCCGCTGACGGCGGGTTGCCGGGGAGAGCGCGGGCAGGCAGTGCGTGGTAAGCGGAGCTGGTGGCGCGGGGTGGGGGGGGGCGGCGGCGGCGGCGCTTTCCTCTCCTCCGCCGCCTGAGCCGGCTCGGGCAGGAGGAGGGAAGCGGTGGGCCGGCGAGTGGGCGGGAGGCTGTGGAGGGGGGCTCCCGCTGCCTTGCGCGCGGGGCTGGGGCGGAGCGGCAAAAGGGACCGCCGGCGCTGCGGTTTATGGGTGCGCGGTGCCCACATCGCCCCTGAGGCGGAGGCTCCGGCGGTGCACGGCCAGAGGGGTGACTGCTGTCCGTGAGCGTTCCCAGGCCTCCCCCACGGTGCCGGGAGAGAGGGGAGTCGTCCTCCCCGTGGCTCGGCTCTCCCCGTCCGGGCTGGGCTGGGCTGGGCTGGGCTGGGGGACACTTGCGGTGTGACAGGAGGGTGAGGGCTGTCGCCCCACCGTTTCCATCCCTCCCCCCGCGTTTCAGGCCACTCCGGAGCCGGGAAGAGCTCGTACCCCTCGTCTTTGAACCTCCGCAGCCCGGGTAGACCGGTCGGCCTGTTCTCCAGCCCCACAAACCGGCCCCCCCCCCCCCCCCCGCCCCAAAGCCGTGCCGGGTAGACCTGGCAGATTGAGCGGAGATTGATTTTGTGGGCGTTTTCTTTGTTGTTTTTTTCCTCTCCTCCGTTGGTGTGTAGTCCTCCTCCGCCCCCGCCCCCCCCCCCATTACCTGGCTTCGATTCTGTTTCTCGCCGTGCGAAGGAGGGCGGGTGACTTCAGCCGGGCCTGTGACCCGCTCGTCTTCCGGCAGCCTCCCCGGCCCGCGCCCTAGCCGCTGGAACCGGGCCCCGGGAGCCCAGGTCTCACCCCACGCGGCGGCGGCGGCGGCAGTGGGGCGGCAGCAGCAGCAGCTGCTTTCCCAAGGACGGGTGCCACGGGCAGAAGAGCGGCCCGAGGGCCTTCCCCCCCCCCCCCCCCGACAGGCACAGGTGCAGGCCGGGCAAGGACGCGGCCCAGCGAGCCGGCTGTAACAGAGAAGGCGGCGTTCTGGAGAGCGTTACAAATCCTTTGCATCTCTTTCGGGCGTGCACCGTGCACCCCCGAAACACACCCGCCCCCCCCCCCCCCCCCCAGCCCTCCTCAGTCCACCCTCCACACCCCCAAGACCCCGTCTGCCACCTCGCGCACACGTGCGCGCAACACAGACGCGCCGACGCAGACGAGCGCCCCCCCCCACCTCCCAGGCCAAGACCCCTCACGAGTGGCAGACACGGGCACACACCCAGCCCACCCACACCCACCCCGCGCCGCCCCACGGCCGCCCCACAACTCACCCACAGGCAGGGACCCGACTGACCCTCAAGGACCACACAGGCCTCCGGGACCCCTCTACCCGCCAAGGCAGCCAGGCATCTGGGTCACATCTGCCCCACAAGTACTGCACCCGCGCTGCCCCATCGCTGCCCCGCAAGTTCTCCCCGAGGAATGGCGGGCCTCAGGGCCCGCCGTCTCCCCCCAGGGAAGACAGGCCTGCGGGTGCCCCCGGCCCCACAGCTTCCCCACCAGTGCCCCACAGCAGCCTTGCAAGTGCTCCCCGAGGAACAGCAGGCTTCTGGGTCACATCTGCCCCACAAGTACTGCCCCCACGGCTGCCCCACGGCCGCCCCGCAAGCGCTCCCCGAGGAACCGCAGGCCTCTGGGCCTGCCGTCTCCCCCCAGGGAAGACAGGCCTGCGGGTGCCCCCGGCCCCACAGCTTCCCCACCAGTGCCCCACAGCAGCCTTGCAAGTGCTCCCCGAGGAACAGCAGGCTTCTGGGTCACATCTGCCCCACAAGTACTGCCCCCACGGCTGCCCCGCAAGTGCTCCCCGAGGAACAGCATGCCTCGGGCCTGCCGTCTGCCCTCAGGAAAGACAGGCCTGCGGGTGCCCCCGGCCCCACAGCTTCCCCACCAGTGCCCCACAGCAGCCTTGCAAGTGCTCCCCGAGGAACAGCGGGGCCTCTGGGTCACATCTGCCCCACAAGTGCTGCCCCAGTGCTGCCCCACGGCTGCCCCGCAAGCGCTCCCCGAGGAACCGCAGGCCTCTGGGCCTGCCGTCTCCCCCCAGGGAAGGCAGACATGTGGGTGCCCCTGCCCCCACAGCTGCCCCGCAGGGCCCCACAGCTGCTCCACAAGTGCTCCCCGAGGAACAGCGGGGCCTCTGGGTCACATCTGCCCCACAAGTGCTGCCCCAGTGCTGCCCCACGGCTGACCCACAAGTGCTCCCTGAGGAACCGCAGGCCTCTGGGCCTGCCGTCTCCCCCCAGGGAAGGCAGGCCTGCGGGTGCCCCTGGCCCCACAGCTTCCCCACCAGTGCCCCACAGCAGCCTTGCAAGTGCTCCCCGAGGAACAGCAGGCTTCTGGGTCACATCTGCCCCACAAGTGCTGCCCCACGGCTGCCCCGCGAGTGCTCCCCGAGGAACCGCAGGCATCTGGGCCTGCAGTCTGCTTCCAGGGAACTCAGGCCGGCGGGTGCCTCTGGCCCCACAGCTTCCCCACCGGTGCCCCACGGCTGCTCCGCAAGTGCTCCCCGAGGAACAGCATGCCTTGGGCCTGCCGTCTCCGCCCAGGAAAGAGAGGCCTGCGGGTGCCCCTGGCCCCACAGTTGCCCCTCCAGTGCTCCCTGAGGAACAGCGGGCCTCTGGGTCACATCTGCCCAACAAGGGCTGCCCCACAGCAGCCTTGCAAGTGCTCCCCGAGGAACAGCAGGCTTCTGGGTCACATCTGCCCCACAAGTGCTGCCCCCGTGCTGCCCCACGGCTGCCCCGCACGCGCTCCCCGAGGAACCGCAGGCCTCTGGGCCTGCCGTTTCCCCCCAGGGAAGGCAGGCCTGCGGGTGCCCCTGGCCCCACAGCTGCCCCGCAGGGCCCCAGAGCTACTCCACAAGTGCTCCCCGAGGAACAGCGGGGCCTCTGGGTCACATCTGCCCCACAAGTGCTGCCCCAGTGCTGCCCCACGGCTGCCCCGCAAGCGCTCCCCGAGGAACCGCAGGCCTCTGGGCCTGCCGTCTCCCCCCAGGGAAGGCAGGCCTGCGGGTGCCCCTGGCCCCACAGCTGCCCCGCAGGGCCCCACAGCTGCTCCACAAGTGCTCCCCGAGGAACAGCGGGGCCTCTGGGTCACATCTGCCCCACAAGTGCTGCCCCAGTGCTGCCCCACGGCTGCCCCGCAAGCGCTCCCCGAGGAACCGCAGGCCTCTGGGCCTGCCGTCTCCCCCCAGGGAAGGCAGGCCTGCGGGTGCCCCTGGCCCCACAGCTGCCCCGCAGGGCCCCACAGCTGCTCCACAAGTGCTCCCCGAGGAACAGCGGGGCCTCTGGGTCACATCTGCCCCACAAGTGTTGCCCCAGTGCTGCCCCACGGCTGCCCCGCAAGCGCTCCCCGAGGAACCGCAGGCCTCTGGGCCTGCCGTCTCCCCCCAGGGAAGGCAGGCCTGCGGGTGCCCCTGGCCCCACAGCTGCCCCTCAAGTGCTCCCTGAGGAACAGCGGGCCTCTGGGTCACATCTTCCCCACAAGTGCTGCCCCACAGCTGCCCTGCAAGTGCTCCCCGAGGAGCCACAGGCATCTGGGCCTGCAGTCTGCTTCAGGGAACGCAGGCCTGCGGGTGCCTCTGGCCCCACAGCTTCTCAAACTCTGCCCCACGGCTGATCCGCAAGTGCTCCCTGAGGAACCGCAGGCCTCTGGGTCACATCTGCCCCACAAGTACTGCCCCAGCGCTGCCCCATGGCTGCCCTGCAGCTGCTCCTCAGGGAATAGTGGGACTCCGGGCCTGCCTTCTCCCCCCAAGGGAAGACAGGCCTGCTGGTGCCCCGGCCCCACAGCTGCCCCGCAGTGCCCCACGGCTGCCCCGCAAGTGCTCCCCGAGGAACAGCAGGCCTCTGGGTCACATCTGCCCCACAAGTACTGCCCCAGCCCTGCCCCACGGCTGCCCTGCAGGTGCTCCCCAGGGAATAGCGGGTCTGTGGGCCTGCCGTCTCCCCCCAGGGAAGACAGGCCTGCGGGTGCCGCTGGCACCACAGCTGCCCCACAAATGCCTCACGGCTGCCCCAGCTGTGCCCCCCGGCTGCCCCACAAGTGCTCCCCAAGGCACCCAGGCGTCTGGGTCACATCTGCCCCACCCCAACTGCGCGCACACCGAGGCACTTGCACACGGGTGCACCATCTCCCCCGCCCCTTCCCATTCCCCCCTTCGCCTCTCACCCCCCCCAGCAGGCCTCTCCCCCAGCCCCAAAGCCCCGTCTGCCGCCGCACGCACACGTGCACACAACACCCACCCCACCCCCTCCAACGGGCCCGAACCTCTCGCGTGCGGCAGACGCAGACGCAGACAGAGCGTCTCCCCCCAAGCCCCGCTGCCGCCACCGAATTACCACCCACCCCCCCGCCACACCCCGCTGTCCCCCTTCACCCCCCCCTCCCCCGCCTCTATTCACCACCCGGTTCACTGCGAATCCGGCCGCCCCCTCCCCACGCTGCCCTCGGGCAGGTTTGCCACCCCCCCCCACCCCGCCCCGGCAAGGACGGCGGGAGACTTTAGGACCCAGCGGAGTCCCTGCCGGCTCCGTGCCCGGGCGGGTTAAGGGATTCCCGGTGGCGAGCGGGGATCTAACCCCGGCTGCCGAGTCTCTACCCTGCCGCGCCCCTGGCCCTGGCCGTGCCCGTGCCCGTGCCCCGGCGCTCCCCGCCTTCCTTTCTCAGCCGCTCGCTCGCTCGCTCTGCTGCGCGCCTGCCCGCCCCTGCCGCGGCTGGAGAACCCACTGAACCCCCCCGCCCCCGCCCCCAGCACACACAACGCCCCCCCCCCCCCCCCCCCCCCACCTTACCGACCCAAAACCTACTCCGAAAAGAGGCACCGCGTGCCTGCCGCCCTCTCCCCGGCCCACCTCTGCGCCGTGCTCCCCGCCCGCTCGCTGCCCGCTCTCGCCTGCCTCTGCACCGGCACCCCTTCCCCGCCGCTGCCGCTTGCCGGGCAGTGGTGTGCTCGCGCGCCCGCGCAGGGCGCGAAGCCGCGGACCGCCACGCCCCACCCCCACCCCCGCCCCCGACCTGATCCGGGTCAGGGTGGCGGCTCTGCCACTGGCGCTTAAATCACGAACAAAAAAAAGTTGAAACTTAGTTTTTCGCCCACCCCAACCCCTCCCCCCACCCACATACCCCCCCCTCGCCCGACAGCCCCCCCCCCCCCGCCCCCCCCCGCCGGGACGATCCGGGTCAGGCTGGCGGCTGTGCCAGTGACGCTAAAAACGTGAACGAAAAAAAAAGATCAAAATTATTTATCACCACCCGGTGATAAATCAAAATTATTTATGAGCCCCCGGCCCCCCCGCCGCCCCCCCACCCCCCCACCCCCCCACCTGCCCGCACG
This sequence comes from Rissa tridactyla, assembly GCF_028500815.1. Lineage (NCBI taxonomy): Eukaryota > Metazoa > Chordata > Aves > Charadriiformes > Laridae > Rissa > Rissa tridactyla. The sequence goes on along the minus strand of NW_026529841.1, from coordinate 443,673 downwards.
CACTTGTTGGAAGGGAGGACCCGGGTCAGGCTGGCCGCTGTGCCGGTGACGCTTAAATCATGAACGAAAAGAAAAAACAAAAATATCACCCCCACCCCACACCGGCTGCCCGGTGTGCCCGGCTCCGGGGACCGGCTCGGCTGCAACTTCTACCCGCCTCCGGGGATAGGCGGGCAGGTCTACTTCGCTCCGGGGACCCGACCGGCTGTCAGGTCTACCCGGCTCCGGGGTCCGGGTCGGCTGTCAGGTCTACCCGGCTCCGGGGACCGGATCGGCTGTCAGGTCTACCCGGCTCCGGGGACCCGACCGGCTGTCAGGTCTACCCGGCTCCGGGGACCGGATCGGCTGTCAGGTCTACCTCGCTCCGGGGACCGGGTCGGCTGTCAGGTCTACCCGGCTCCGGGGTCCGGGTCGGCTGTCAGGTCTACCTCGCTCCGGGGACCGGACCGGCTGTCAGGTCTACCTCGCTCCGGAGACCGGATCGGCTGTCAGGTCTACCCGGCTCCGGGGACCGGATCGGCTGTCAGGTCTACCCGGCTCCGGGGACCCGACCGGCTGTCAGGTCTACCTAGCCCCGGGGACCGGATCGGCTGTCAGGTCTACCCGGCTCCGGGGACCGGATCGGCTGTCAGGTCTACCTCGCTCCGGGGTCGGTATCGGCTGTCAGGTCTACCTCGCTCCGGGGACCGGGTCGGCTGTCAGGTCTACCCGGCTCCGGGGAGCGGATCGGCTGTCAGGTCTACCCGGCTCCGGGGAGCGGATCGGCTGTCAGGTCTACCCGGCTCCGGGGACCGGAGCGGCCGTCAGGTCTACCTCGCTCCGGGGTCCGTATCGGCTGTCAGGTCTACCCGGCTCCGGGGACCGGATCGGCTGTCAGGTCTACCCGGCTCCGGGGACCGGGTCGGCTGTCAGGTCTACCTCGCTCCGGGGTCGGTATCGGCTGTCAGGTCTACCTCGCTCCGGGGACCGGTTCGGCTGTCAGGTCTACCCGGCTCCGGGGACCGGTTCGGCTGTCAGGTCTACCCCGCTCCGGGGACCCGACCGGCTGTCAGGTCTACCTCGCTCCGGGGACCGGATCGGCTGTCAGGTCTACCCGGCTCCGGGGACCGGATCGGCTATCAGGTCTACCCGGCTCCGAGGACCGGATCGGCTGTCAGGTCTACCCGGCTCCGGGGACCGGATCGGCTGTCAGGTCTACCTCGCTCCGGGGACCGGATCGGCTGTCAGGTCTACCCGGCTCCGGGGACCGGATCGGCTGTCAGGTCTACCCCGCTCCGGGGACCCGACCGGCTGTCAGGTCTACCTCGCTCCGGGGACCGGATCGGCTGTCAGGTCTACCCGGCTCCGGGGACCGGATCGGCTGTCAGGTCTACCCGGCTCCGAGGACCGCGTCGGCTGTCAGGTCTACCCGGCTCCGGGGACCGGATCGGCTGTCAGGTCTACCCGGCTCCGGGGACCGGTTCGGCTGTCAGGTCTACCCGGCTCCGGGGACCGGATCGGCTGTCAGGTCTACCCGGCTCCGGGGACCGGGTCGGCTGTCAGGTCTACCTCGCTCCGGGGTCGGTATCGGCTGTCAGGTCTACCTCGCTCCGGGGACCGGTTCGGCTGTCAGGTCTACCCGGCTCCGGGGACCGGTTCGGCTGTCAGGTCTACCCCGCTCCGGGGACCCGACCGGCTGTCAGGTCTACCTCGCTCCGGGGACCGGATCGGCTGTCAGGTCTACCCGGCTCCGGGGACCGGATCGGCTATCAGGTCTACCC
>NW_026529841.1:434413-436913 GCF_028500815.1 Rissa tridactyla | reverse complement strand
CCGCTGGCGCCCGCCGCCGCACGGCGTCCGCCGCCGGTGGACCGACTCCCGTCCCCCTCCCCGCCCTCGCCCGGCGCGGCCCGCTGCCGCCGCCGGGGAGGAGGGGCTGGGCGGAGAGCGCCGGGGCCCCGGTGGGTTCGCCCGCGAGGCAGCGCGCGGGCGGGCAGCGCGCGGGGGAAGCGGAGCTGTCGGGCGCGGGGCGCGGCGGCGCGTCCCCAGCCTCCTCCCGCCGGCCCGTCTCGCCCGAGAAGAAGCGGGGAGCGCGCGGCGGCGGCGGCGCCGACGACGACGGCGCCGCGTGTGCGAGCGGCGAGAGAGACGGGAGCTGTCCTTCGGGGGTCGGGGGAGGCGTCTCCCCCGACCCTCCCCGCACCCCGTGCCCGGGGCTGTGTCGGTGTGAATGTCACAGTTCCCTTCTCGCACGGACGTTCGGTAGGGCTGCCGGGTAAGCCCGCGGAGGGCTCCGGGCGTTCCGGGTACGGCGCGCCGAGCGGCGCGGCGGCGTCCCCCGCCCCCCGTCCCTCTCCTGCCTGGGGAGCCGGGAAGGGGGCTCCGCCGCCGCGCTCGCCCTCGGCGGGCGAGGCTCGGCAAGCCGGGTGGCGTCCCGCTTTCCCAGCGGGCGGCCCGAGCCACGGCTCTCCTCCCGGGCGCAGCGCCGGGCCAGAGGGAAACCCCGGGCCCCGGGGCCGGAGGACGTGGTTGTGGCGGCGGACGTCGGGCGCGGCCCCCGCGGGCGGACGCTCCCCCGAAGGTGGCAGTGGGGGAGGCACCCCCGCGGGGCCTAAAGTTCGTTTCCCTCGCCCCAGGGCCAGGTACCTAGCGTCCGCGCTCTCGCGGTCCCTTCCCTCGGCGCGTCTCTCGGCGCGTCTCCGGGGGTCGAAGGGCCGCGGGGGCCGGGCGGGGGTTTAAAGACTCGGGCGGCTCGGCGTCGCCCGGGGGGCCGGCCGGCCGGCGGCGGCGGCCGGGAGTTCTCTCTCGCGGTGAGAGAGCCTCTCCCGGACGGCCGTCGCCTGCGACCGCGTCCCGCGGGCGGCCCGTGCCGGGGAGGGGCACCCCTGCCCCCCCCTCTCCGCGGCCCGGTCTCGGCGGAGAGACCGCGGCGCGAGCGGTCGGCCGTGTCCGACCTGCCCGCCTCGGAACGGGCGACCCCGGCGAGGAGCGCGGGCTCCCCGCCGGGGCTCGCGGCGGGTCCCCGCAAGGGGGGGGACCCGCCGCCGGGCGGCCCTACGCCCTCCCCCCCGCACACCCTGTGCGCGGGGGGGGGGCGGGAAGGGACGCCGCGCCTCCGTCGCAGCGGCTGCGTCGCGCTGCGGCGCCGCTCCTCCCTCCCCCGTCCGGGCGAGCGCTCGGCGTTCTCCCGCCGCTAAGCGCCGGCGAGGGCGGCACCCCGTTGCCCGAGCGGCGGCGTCGCCGCTCGGTCTAGCCGGACGGAGCCCCCCGCCGCCGAGGCCGTCCCGGCCCCGGGCCCCGCCTAGCCGCTTCGCCTCCCCGTCTTCGCCTTCCCGGCCGAGCCGTGCAGGCGGTCGGGGCAAGCGGGGGCGTCCCACTCCCGGTCTCCGCGTGGAAACGGGGAGAGCGGGAGCCGCCCCCGCCTCAGGCGGCCGTCCGCCTTCCGCTCGGCGCGTGCCCGCGGAAGGAGACGGGAAGCGGCGGCGGCGGCGGTGCCGGGGCGGGCGGCCGCCGCGCGGCGGGCCGCCGTCCGGCGGGCCGCGGGCATCGTGCGTCGCCGGCTCGGGGCGCGTCCGCGTCCGCCCGCGGCGGCGCGGAGCCGCCGAGGTGCCGTCGGGACGGGACCCCGGGGAGGAGTTAGGCTGCCCGTGGCGCGGCGGAGCGGCGCGCGCGGAGGCGCGCGCGCGGGGTAGCCGTCGGGGCCCCCCGCGCCGCCCGCTCGAGGCGGACAGGCGGAGCGGCCGGGCGCGCCGCCGCCTCCGTGCGGAGGCCGGACCGAGCCCGGGCGCCTGGGCCGCCCCCGAAGCGAGCGAGGCGCTTGCCGTCGCCTTCGGCCGGTGGGGAGCGCGGGCTCCCAGGCCCTCGTCGCCGCTCGGGGCGTTTCCTTCCTTCCTTTCTGGCCCTCCTTGGGCGTGCTCGTACGGTCAGTCGAGGCGAGGCCCCTCCGTCTCGCCCCCGTCGCGCCGCGCTCCGCCGTTCTTTCCCCTCCCGCCCCGCGCGGGGATGCGAGGGGAGGAAGGGGGGGCCGGCCGGCGGGGCAGGCGGTTGGGCCGTCCTCCGAGAGGGGCCGCTCCTGGCGAGCGTTCCCGGCCCTCCCGCGCGCGCGGGGCGGTGCCGAAAGACGAGACAACTCTTAGCGGTGGATCACTCGGCTCGTGCGTCGATGAAGAACGCAGCTAGCTGCGAGAATTAATGTGAATTGCAGGACACATTGATCATCGACACTTCGAACGCACTTGCGGCCCCGGGTTCCTCCCGGGGCTACGCCTGTCTGAGCGTCGCTTTGCGATCAATCGCCGGCTCGGCCGCCGCCCCTTGGCCGGGCGACGGC
>NW_026529841.1:419413-426913 GCF_028500815.1 Rissa tridactyla | reverse complement strand
CTCGCGCACACGTGCGCGCAACACAGACGCGCCGACGCAGACGAGCGCCCCCCCCCCACCTCCCAGGCCAAGACCCCTCACGAGTGGCAGACACGGGCACACACCCAGCCCACCCACACCCACCCCGCGCCGCCCCACGGCCGCCCCACAACTCACCCACAGGCAGGGACCCGACTGACCCTCAAGGACCACACAGGCCTCCGGGACCCCTCTACCCGCCAAGGCAGCCAGGCATCTGGGTCACATCTGCCCCACAAGTACTGCACCCGCGCTGCCCCATCGCTGCCCCGCAAGTTCTCCCCGAGGAATGGCGGGCCTCAGGGCCCGCCGTCTCCCCCCAGGGAAGACAGGCCTGCGGGTGCCCCCGGCCCCACAGCTTCCCCACCAGTGCCCCACAGCAGCCTTGCAAGTGCTCCCCGAGGAACAGCAGGCTTCTGGGTCACATCTGCCCCACAAGTACTGCCCCCACGGCTGCCCCACGGCCGCCCCGCAAGCGCTCCCCGAGGAACCGCAGGCCTCTGGGCCTGCCGTCTCCCCCCAGGGAAGACAGGCCTGCGGGTGCCCCCGGCCCCACAGCTTCCCCACCAGTGCCCCACAGCAGCCTTGCAAGTGCTCCCCGAGGAACAGCAGGCTTCTGGGTCACATCTGCCCCACAAGTACTGCCCCCACGGCTGCCCCACGGCCGCCCCGCAAGCGCTCCCCGAGGAACCGCAGGCCTCTGGGCCTGCCGTCTCCCCCCAGGGAAGACAGGCCTGCGGGTGCCCCCGGCCCCACAGCTTCCCCACCAGTGCCCCACAGCAGCCTTGCAAGTGCTCCCCGAGGAACAGCAGGCTTCTGGGTCACATCTGCCCCACAAGTACTGCCCCCACGGCTGCCCCGCAAGTGCTCCCCGAGGAACAGCATGCCTCGGGCCTGCCGTCTGCCCTCAGGAAAGACAGGCCTGCGGGTGCCCCCGGCCCCACAGCTTCCCCACCAGTGCCCCACAGCAGCCTTGCAAGTGCTCCCCGAGGAACAGCGGGGCCTCTGGGTCACATCTGCCCCACAAGTGCTGCCCCAGTGCTGCCCCACGGCTGCCCCGCAAGCGCTCCCCGAGGAACCGCAGGCCTCTGGGCCTGCCGTCTCCCCCCAGGGAAGGCAGACATGTGGGTGCCCCTGCCCCCACAGCTGCCCCGCAGGGCCCCACAGCTGCTCCACAAGTGCTCCCCGAGGAACAGCGGGGCCTCTGGGTCACATCTGCCCCACAAGTGCTGCCCCAGTGCTGCCCCACGGCTGACCCACAAGTGCTCCCTGAGGAACCGCAGGCCTCTGGGCCTGCCGTCTCCCCCCAGGGAAGGCAGGCCTGCGGGTGCCCCTGGCCCCACAGCTTCCCCACCAGTGCCCCACAGCAGCCTTGCAAGTGCTCCCCGAGGAACAGCAGGCTTCTGGGTCACATCTGCCCCACAAGTGCTGCCCCACGGCTGCCCCGCGAGTGCTCCCCGAGGAACCGCAGGCATCTGGGCCTGCAGTCTGCTTCCAGGGAACTCAGGCCGGCGGGTGCCTCTGGCCCCACAGCTTCCCCACCGGTGCCCCACGGCTGCTCCGCAAGTGCTCCCCGAGGAACAGCATGCCTTGGGCCTGCCGTCTCCGCCCAGGAAAGAGAGGCCTGCGGGTGCCCCTGGCCCCACAGTTGCCCCTCCAGTGCTCCCTGAGGAACAGCGGGCCTCTGGGTCACATCTGCCCAACAAGGGCTGCCCCACAGCAGCCTTGCAAGTGCTCCCCGAGGAACAGCAGGCTTCTGGGTCACATCTGCCCCACAAGTACTGCCCCCGTGCTGCCCCACGGCTGCCCCGCAAGCGCTCCCCGAGGAACCGCAGGCCTCTGGGCCTGCCGTCTCCCCCCAGGGAAGGCAGGCCTGCGGGTGCCCCTGGCCCCACAGCTGCCCCGCAGGGCCCCAGAGCTACTCCACAAGTGCTCCCCGAGGAACAGCGGGGCCTCTGGGTCACATCTGCCCCACAAGTGCTGCCCCAGTGCTGCCCCACGGCTGCCCCGCAAGCGCTCCCCGAGGAACCGCAGGCCTCTGGGCCTGCCGTCTCCCCCCAGGGAAGGCAGGCCTGCGGGTGCCCCTGGCCCCACAGCTGCCCCGCAGGGCCCCAGAGCTGCTCCACAAGTGCTCCCCGAGGAACAGCGGGGCCTCTGGGTCACATCTGCCCCACAAGTGCTGCCCCAGTGCTGCCCCACGGCTGCCCCGCAAGCGCTCCCCGAGGAACCGCAGGCCTCTGGGCCTGCCGTCTCCCCCCAGGGAAGGCAGGCCTGCGGGTGCCCCTGGCCCCACAGCTGCCCCGCAGGGCCCCAGAGCTGCTCCACAAGTGCTCCCCGAGGAACAGCGGGGCCTCTGGGTCACATCTGCCCCACAAGTGTTGCCCCAGTGCTGCCCCACGGCTGCCCCGCAAGCGCTCCCCGAGGAACCGCAGGCCTCTGGGCCTGCCGTCTCCCCCCAGGGAAGGCAGGCCTGCGGGTGCCCCTGGCCCCACAGCTGCCCCGCAGGGCCCCAGAGCTGCTCCACAAGTGCTCCCCGAGGAACAGCGGGGCCTCTGGGTCACATCTGCCCCACAAGTGCTGCCCCAGTGCTGCCCCACGGCTGCCCCGCAAGCGCTCCCCGAGGAACCGCAGGCCTCTGGGCCTGCCGTCTCCCCCCAGGGAAGGCAGGCCTGCGGGTGCCCCTGGCCCCACAGCTGCCCCGCAGGGCCCCAGAGCTGCTCCACAAGTGCTCCCCGAGGAACAGCGGGGCCTCTGGGTCACATCTGCCCCACAAGTGCTGCCCCAGTGCTGCCCCACGGCTGCCCCGCAAGCGCTCCCCGAGGAACCGCAGGCCTCTGGGCCTGCCGTCTCCCCCCAGGGAAGGCAGGCCTGCGGGTGCCCCTGGCCCCACAGCTGCCCCGCAGGGCCCCAGAGCTGCTCCACAAGTGCTCCCCGAGGAACAGCGGGGCCTCTGGGTCACATCTGCCCCACAAGTGCTGCCCCAGTGCTGCCCCACGGCTGCCCCGCAAGCGCTCCCCGAGGAACCGCAGGCCTCTGGGCCTGCCGTCTCCCCCCAGGGAAGGCAGGCCTGCGGGTGCCCCTGGCCCCACAGCTGCCCCGCAGGGCCCCAGAGCTGCTCCACAAGTGCTCCCCGAGGAACAGCGGGGCCTCTGGGTCACATCTGCCCCACAAGTGCTGCCCCAGTGCTGCCCCACGGCTGCCCCGCAAGTGCTCCCCGAGGAACCGCAGGCCTCTGGGCCTGCCGTCTCCCCCCAGGGAAGGCAGGCCTGCGGGTGCCCCTGGCCCCACAGCTGCCCCTCAAGTGCTCCCTGAGGAACAGCGGGCCTCTGGGTCACATCTTCCCCACAAGTGCTGCCCCACAGCTGCCCTGCAAGTGCTCCCCGAGGAGCCACAGGCATCTGGGCCTGCAGTCTGCTTCAGGGAACGCAGGCCTGCGGGTGCCTCTGGCCCCACAGCTTCTCAAACTCTGCCCCACGGCTGATCCGCAAGTGCTCCCTGAGGAACCGCAGGCCTCTGGGTCACATCTGCCCCACAAGTACTGCCCCAGCGCTGCCCCATGGCTGCCCTGCAGCTGCTCCTCAGGGAATAGTGGGACTCCGGGCCTGCCTTCTCCCCCCAAGGGAAGACAGGCCTGCTGGTGCCCCGGCCCCACAGCTGCCCCGCAGTGCCCCACGGCTGCCCCGCAAGTGCTCCCCGAGGAACAGCAGGCCTCTGGGTCACATCTGCCCCACAAGTACTGCCCCAGCCCTGCCCCACGGCTGCCCTGCAGGTGCTCCCCAGGGAATAGCGGGTCTGTGGGCCTGCCGTCTCCCCCCAGGGAAGACAGGCCTGCGGGTGCCGCTGGCACCACAGCTGCCCCACCAATGCCTCACGGCTGCCCCAGCTGTGCCCCCCGGCTGCCCCACAAGTGCTCCCCAAGGCACCCAGGCGTCTGGGTCACATCTGCCCCACCCCAACTGCGCGCACACCGAGGCACTTGCACACGGGTGCACCATCTCCCCCGCCCCTTCCCATTCCCCCCTTCGCCTCTCACCCCCCCCAGCAGGCCTCTCCCCCAGCCCCAAAGCCCCGTCTGCCGCCGCACGCACACGTGCACACAACACCCACCCCACCCCCTCCAACGGGCCCGAACCTCTCGCGTGCGGCAGACGCAGACGCAGACAGAGCGTCTCCCCCCAAGCCCCGCTGCCGCCACCGAATTACCACCCACCCCCCCGCCACACCCCGCTGTCCCCCTTCACCCCCCCCTCCCCCGCCTCTATTCACCACCCGGTTCACTGCGAATCCGGCCGCCCCCTCCCCACGCTGCCCTCGGGCAGGTTTGCCACCCCCCCCCACCCCGCCCCGGCAAGGACGGCGGGAGACTTTAGGACCCAGCGGAGTCCCTGCCGGCTCCGTGCCCGGGCGGGTTAAGGGATTCCCGGTGGCGAGCGGGGATCTAACCCCGGCTGCCGAGTCTCTACCCTGCCGCGCCCCTGGCCCTGGCCGTGCCCGTGCCCGTGCCCCGGCGCTCCCGCCTTCCTTTCTCAGCCGCTCGCTCGCTCGCTCTGCTGCGCGCCTGCCCGCCCCTGCCGCGGCTGGAGAACCCACTGAACCCCCCCCCCCCCCCGCCCCCGCCCCCAGCACACACAACGCCCCCCCCCCCCCCCCCCCCCCACCTTACCGACCCAAAACCTACTCCGAAAAGAGGCACCGCGTGCCTGCCGCCCTCTCCCCGGCCCACCTCTGCGCCGTGCTCCCCGCCCGCTCGCTGCCCGCTCTCGCCTGCCTCTGCACCGGCACCCCTTCCCCGCCGCTGCCGCTTGCCGGGCAGTGGTGTGCTCGCGCGCCCGCGCAGGGCGCGAAGCCGCGGACCGCCACGCCCCACCCCCACCCCCGCCCCCGACCTGATCCGGGTCAGGGTGGCGGCTCTGCCACTGGCGCTTAAATCACGAACAAAAAAAAGTTGAAACTTAGTTTTTCGCCCACCCCAACCCCTCCCCCCACCCACATACCCCCCCCCTCGCCCGACAGCCCCCCCCCCCCCCGCCCCCCCCCGCCGGGACGATCCGGGTCAGGCTGGCGGCTGTGCCAGTGACGCTAAAAACGTGAACGAAAAAAAAAGATCAAAATTATTTATCACCACCCGGTGATAAATCAAATTATTTATGAGCCCCCGGCCCCCCCGCCGCCCCCCCACCCCCCCACCCCCCACCTGCCCGCACGCACTTGTTGGAAGGGAGGACCCGGGTCAGGCTGGCCGCTGTGCCGGTGACGCTTAAATCATGAACGAAAAGAAAAAACAAAAATATCACCCCCACCCCACACCGGCTGCCCGGTGTGCCCGGCTCCGGGGACCGGCTCGGCTGCAACTTCTACCCGCCTCCGGGGATAGGCGGGCAGGTCTACTTCGCTCCGGGAACCGGACCGGCTGTCAGGTCTACCCGGCTCCGGGGTCCGGGTCGGCTGTCAGGTCTACCCGGCTCCGGGGACCGGATCGGCTGTCAGGTCTACCCGGCTCCGGGGACCCGACCGGCTGTCAGGTCTACCCGGCTCCGGGGACCGGATCGGCTGTCAGGTCTACCCGGCTCCGGGGACCCGACCGGCTGTCAGGTCTACCTAGCCCCGGGGACCGGGTCGGCTGTCAGGTCTACCCGGCTCCGGGAACCGGACCGGCTGTCAGGTCTACCCGGCTCCGGGGTCCGGGTCGGCTGTCAGGTCTACCCGGCTCCGGGGACCGGATCGGCTGTCAGGTCTACCCGGCTCCGGGACCCGGACAGGCTGTCAGGTCTACCCGGCTCCGGAGACCGGATCGGCTGTCAGGTCTACCCGGCTCCGGGGACCGGATCGGCTGTCAGGTCTACCCGGCTCCGGGGACCGGATCGGCTGTCAGGTCTACCTCGCTCCGGGGTCGGTATCGGCTGTCAGGTCTACCTCGCTCCGGGGACCGGGTCGGCTGTCAGGTCTACCCGGCTCCGGGGACCCGACCGGCTGTCAGGTCTACCTAGCCCCGGGGACCGGGTCGGCTGTCAGGTCTCCCCGGCTCCGGGGACCGGATCGGCTGTCAGGTCTACCCGGCTCCGGGGACCGGATCGGCTGTCAGGTCTACCCGGCTCCGGGGACCGGAGCGGCCGTCAGGTCTACCTCGCTCCGGGGTCCGTGTCGGCTGTCAGGTCTACCCGGCTCCGGGGACCGGATCGGCTGTCAGGTCTACCCGGCTCCGGGGACCGGGTCGGCTGTCAGGTCTACCCGGCTCCGGGGACCGGATCGGCTGTCAGGTCTACCCCGCTCCGGGGACCCGACCGGCTGTCAGGTCTACCTCGCTCCGGGGACCGGATCGGCTGTCAGGTCTACCCGGCTCCGGGGACCGGATCGGCTGTCAGGTCTACCCGGCTCCGAGGACCGCGTCGGCTGTCAGGTCTACCCGGCTCCGGGGACCGGATCGGCTGTCAGGTCTACCCGGCTCCGGGGACCACCTCGGCTGTCAGGTCTACCCGGCTCCGGGGTCCGGGTCGGCTGTCAGGTCTACCCGGCTCCGAGGACCGCGTCGGCTGTCAGGTCTACCCGGCTCCGGGGACCGGATCGGCTGTCAGGTCTACCCGGCTCCGGGGACCACCTCGGCTGTCAGGTCTACCCGGCTCCGGGGACCGGACCGGCTGTCAGGTCTACCCGGCTCCGGGGACCGGATCGGCTGTCACGTCTACCCGGCTCCGGCGGTACTTAGTGCCGGAGTGGCCGGGTAGACCTTGTGTCCGGAGCACGCACTTCCAGCCGCCGAAGGGGTCGCTGTTTTTCGTTACCTCCAGTTGTGTCATCGTAAGAGGCGGCGTGTTTGGCGCGCCTCCCCGGTGGGCAGTGCCTGCGCTCTTGAGGCCGTCCGGGGGTAGAGACGTGATTTTCCGTATATGGGAGGGAGTACTTACTCGGCTCCTAAGGGCTTCCAGCGCGAACGCGCATCCTGCGGGCTGACTTCCCGCTGAAAGCAGAGGTGAGGGGCGGCACCTCTGGCTACTCTCCTGGCAGACACGCGTGCATTACCGAACGAAATTTGTTGCTCCGGGGTAGGCGTCTCCCCGCTGGGCAGGGCGAAGAGCGGTGGCCGGCGGCGGTCACCGGCACTTTCGAATGCCGGAAGACCGGGGGAGACAAGCCTGCCGCGGCTTTCCCCCGGTCCTCTCGTGCTCAGTCCCCAGGGAACCGTGCTCCCGAGCGGGTGGACGGCGGCAGCCTCCCGCTCCCCCCCGCATTTTGCCTGATCCACACCCGCAGCCAGCGCCCGCTGAGGCGTTCACCCAGGGGCGCGCCGCGGAGGCTCCACGCCGGACCTCTCGCAGACGTCGCCTCCTCGCTCGCACGCAGGGCCCCGCGTCTGTCTGGCCGTCCACCCCCGGGTGGCGGTTGGCGCGCGCGGCTGTCGGCTGTCCCAGGACTGTGGCCGTGGGGCCTCGGGAGCGCTCTTTGCTCCCCCTCGATTCTCTTGCTTTTCTCTATCACCGATCGTTC
>NW_026529841.1:399413-406913 GCF_028500815.1 Rissa tridactyla | reverse complement strand
CGAAGAGCGGCGGCGGCCGCCGCCGGCACTGGAACGCGCACGGCTGGGGAAGAAGGGGTCGGGCGGCGGCGGCGGCTTCCCAGCGCCCGAAGGGTCCGCTGACGGTGCGGGAGATGACGGGCGTCCGCTGACGGCGGGTTGCCGGGGAGAGCGCGGGCAGGCAGTGCGTGGTAAGCGGAGCTGGTGGCGCGGGGTGGGGGGGGCGGCGGCGGCGGCGCTTTCCTCTCCTCCGCCGCCTGAGCCGGCTCGGGCAGGAGGAGGGAAGCGGTGGGCCGGCGAGTGGGCGGGAGGCTGTGGAGGGGGGCTCCCGCTGCCTTGCGCGCGGGGCTGGGGCGGAGCGGCAAAAGGGACCGCCGGCGCTGCGGTTTATGGGTGCGCGGTGCCCACATCGCCCCTGAGGCGGAGGCTCCGGCGGTGCACGGCCAGAGGGGTGACTGCTGTCCGTGAGCGTTCCCAGGCCTCCCCCACGGTGCCGGGAGAGAGGGGAGTCGTCCTCCCCGTGGCTCGGCTCTCCCCGTCCGGGCTGGGCTGGGCTGGGCTGGGCTGGGCTGGGGGACACTTGCGGTGTGACAGGAGGGTGAGGGCTGTCGCCCCACCGTTTCCATCCCTCCCCCCGCGTTTCAGGCCACTCCGGAGCCGGGAAGAGCTCGTACCCCTCGTCTTTGAACCTCCGCAGCCCGGGTAGACCGGTCGGCCTGTTCTCCAGCCCCACAAACCGGCCCCCCCCCCCCCCGCCCCAAAGCCGTGCCGGGTAGACCTGGCAGATTGAGCGGAGATTGATTTTGTGGGCGTTTTCTTTGTTGTTTTTTTCCTCTCCTCCGTTGGTGTGTAGTCCTCCTCCGCCCCCGCCCCCCCCCCCATTACCTGGCTTCGATTCTGTTTCTCGCCGTGCGAAGGAGGGCGGGTGACTTCAGCCGGGCCTGTGACCCGCTCGTCTTCCGGCAGCCCCCCCGGCCCGCGCCCTAGCCGCTGGAACCGGGCCCCGGGAGCCCAGGTCTCACCCCACGCGGCGGCGGCGGCGGCGGTGGGGCGGCAGCAGCAGCAGCTGCTTTCCCAAGGACGGGTGCCACGGGCAGAAGAGCGGCCCGAGGGCCTCCCCCCCCCCCCCCCCCCGACAGGCACAGGTGCAGGCCGGGCAAGGACGCGGCCCAGCGAGCCGGCTGTAACAGAGAAGGCGGCGTTCTGGAGAGCGTTACAAATCCTTTGCATCTCTTTCGGGCGTGCACCGTGCACCCCCGAAACACACCCGCCCCCCCCCCCCCCCCCCCCCGGCCCTCCTCAGTCCACCCTCCACACCCCCAAGACCCCGTCTGCCACCTCGCGCACACGTGCGCGCAACACAGACGCGCCGACGCAGACGAGCGCCCCCCCCCCCCCACCTCCCAGGCCAAGACCCCTCACGAGTGGCAGACACGGGCACACACCCAGCCCACCCACACCCACCCCGCGCCGCCCCACGGCCGCCCCACAACTCACCCACAGGCAGGGACCCGACTGACCCTCAAGGACCACACAGGCCTCCGGGACCCCTCTACCCGCCAAGGCAGCCAGGCATCTGGGTCACATCTGCCCCACAAGTACTGCACCCGCGCTGCCCCATCGCTGCCCCGCAAGTTCTCCCCGAGGAATGGCGGGCCTCAGGGCCCGCCGTCTCCCCCCAGGGAAGACAGGCCTGCGGGTGCCCCCGGCCCCACAGCTTCCCCACCAGTGCCCCACAGCAGCCTTGCAAGTGCTCCCCGAGGAACAGCAGGCTTCTGGGTCACATCTGCCCCACAAGTACTGCCCCCACGGCTGCCCCACGGCCGCCCCGCAAGCGCTCCCCGAGGAACCGCAGGCCTCTGGGCCTGCCGTCTCCCCCCAGGGAAGACAGGCCTGCGGGTGCCCCCGGCCCCACAGCTTCCCCACCAGTGCCCCACAGCAGCCTTGCAAGTGCTCCCCGAGGAACAGCAGGCTTCTGGGTCACATCTGCCCCACAAGTACTGCCCCCACGGCTGCCCCACGGCCGCCCCGCAAGCGCTCCCCGAGGAACCGCAGGCCTCTGGGCCTGCCGTCTCCCCCCAGGGAAGACAGGCCTGCGGGTGCCCCCGGCCCCACAGCTTCCCCACCAGTGCCCCACAGCAGCCTTGCAAGTGCTCCCCGAGGAACAGCAGGCTTCTGGGTCACATCTGCCCCACAAGTACTGCCCCCACGGCTGCCCCACGGCCGCCCCGCAAGCGCTCCCCGAGGAACCGCAGGCCTCTGGGCCTGCCGTCTCCCCCCAGGGAAGACAGGCCTGCGGGTGCCCCCGGCCCCACAGCTTCCCCACCAGTGCCCCACAGCAGCCTTGCAAGTGCTCCCCGAGGAACAGCAGGCTTCTGGGTCACATGCCCCACAAGTACTGCCCCCACGGCTGCCCCGCAAGTGCTCCCCGAGGAACAGCATGCCTCGGGCCTGCCGTCTGCCCTCAGGAAAGACAGGCCTGCGGGTGCCCCCGGCCCCACAGCTTCCCCACCAGTGCCCCACAGCAGCCTTGCAAGTGCTCCCCGAGGAACAGCGGGGCCTCTGGGTCACATCTGCCCCACAAGTGCTGCCCCAGTGCTGCCCCACGGCTGACCCACAAGTGCTCCCTGAGGAACCGCAGGCCTCTGGGCCTGCCGTCTCCCCCCAGGGAAGGCAGGCCTGCGGGTGCCCCTGGCCCCACAGCTTCCCCACCAGTGCCCCACAGCAGCCTTGCAAGTGCTCCCCGAGGAACAGCAGGCTTCTGGGTCACATCTGCCCCACAAGTGCTGCCCCACGGCTGCCCCGCGAGTGCTCCCCGAGGAACCGCAGGCATCTGGGCCTGCAGTCTGCTTCCAGGGAACTCAGGCCGGCGGGTGCCTCTGGCCCCACAGCTTCCCCACCGGTGCCCCACGGCTGCTCCGCAAGTGCTCCCCGAGGAACAGCATGCCTTGGGCCTGCCGTCTCCGCCCAGGAAAGAGAGGCCTGCGGGTGCCCCTGGCCCCACAGTTGCCCCTCCAGTGCTCCCTGAGGAACAGCGGGCCTCTGGGTCACATCTGCCCAACAAGGGCTGCCCCACAGCAGCCTTGCAAGTGCTCCCCGAGGAACAGCAGGCTTCTGGGTCACATCTGCCCCACAAGTACTGCCCCCGTGCTGCCCCACGGCTGCCCCGCAAGCGCTCCCCGAGGAACCGCAGGCCTCTGGGCCTGCCGTCTCCCCCCAGGGAAGGCAGGCCTGCGGGTGCCCCTGGCCCCACAGCTGCCCCGCAGGGTCCCAGAGCTACTCCACAAGTGCTCCCCGAGGAACAGCGGGGCCTCTGGGTCACATCTGCCCCACAAGTGCTGCCCCAGTGCTGCCCCACGGCTGCCCCGCAAGCGCTCCCCGAGGAACCGCAGGCCTCTGGGCCTGCAGTCTGCTTCAGGGAACGCAGGCCTGCGGGTGCCTCTGGCCCCACAGCTTCTCAAACTCTGCCCCACGGCTGATCCGCAAGTGCTCCCTGAGGAACAGCGGGCCTCTGGGTCACATCTGCCCAACAAGGGCTGCCCCACAGCAGCCTTGCAAGTGCTCCCCGAGGAACAGCAGGCTTCTGGGTCACATCTGCCCCACAAGTACTGCCCCCGTGCTGCCCCACGGCTGCCCCGCAAGCGCTCCCCGAGGAACCGCAGGCCTCTGGGCCTGCCGTCTCCCCCCAGGGAAGGCAGGCCTGCGGGTGCCCCTGGCCCCACAGCTGCCCCGCAGGGCCCCAGAGCTACTCCACAAGTGCTCCCCGAGGAACAGCGGGGCCTCTGGGTCACATCTGCCCCACAAGTGCTGCCCCAGTGCTGCCCCACGGCTGCCCCGCAAGCGCTCCCCGAGGAACCGCAGGCCTCTGGGCCTGCCGTCTCCCCCCAGGGAAGGCAGGCCTGCGGGTGCCCCTGGCCCCACAGCTGCCCCGCAGGGCCCCAGAGCTGCTCCACAAGTGCTCCCCGAGGAACAGCGGGGCCTCTGGGTCACATCTGCCCCCACAAGTGCTGCCCCAGTGCTGCCCCACGGCTGCCCCGCAAGCGCTCCCCGAGGAACCGCAGGCCTCTGGGCCTGCCGTCTCCCCCCAGGAAGGCAGGCCTGCGGGTGCCCCTGGCCCCACAGCTGCCCCGCAGGGCCCCAGAGCTGCTCCACAAGTGCTCCCCGAGGAACAGCGGGGCCTCTGGGTCACATCTGCCCCACAAGTGCTGCCCCAGTGCTGCCCCACGGCTGCCCCGCAAGCGCTCCCCGAGGAACCGCAGTTCTCTGGGCCTGCCGTCTCCCCCAGGGAAGGCAGACATGTGGGTGCCCCTGCCCCCACAGCTGCCCCGCAGGGCCCCACAGCTGCTCCACAAGTGCTCCCCGAGGAACAGCGGGGCCTCTGGGTCACATCTGCCCCACAAGTGTTGCCCCAGTGCTGCCCCACGGCTGCCCCGCAAGCGCTCCCCGTGGAACCGCAGGCCTCTGGGCCTGCCGTCTCCCCCCAGGGAAGGCAGGCCTGCGGGTGCCCCTGGCCCCACAGCTGCCCCTCAAGTGCTCCCTGAGGAACAGCGGGCCTCTGGGTCACATCTTCCCCACAAGTGCTGCCCCACAGCTGCCCTGCAAGTGCTCCCCGAGGAGCCACAGGCATCTGGGCCTGCAGTCTGCTTCAGGGAACGCAGGCCTGCGGGTGCCTCTGGCCCCACAGCTTCTCAAACTCTGCCCCACGGCTGATCCGCAAGTGCTCCCTGAGGAACCGCAGGCCTCTGGGTCACATCTGCCCCACAAGTACTGCCCCAGCGCTGCCCCACGGCTGCCCTGCAGCTGCTCCTCAGGGAATAGTGGGACTCCGGGCCTGCCTTCTCCCCCAAGGGAAGACAGGCCTGCTGGTGCCCCGGCCCCACAGCTGCCCCGCAGTGCCCCACGGCTGCCCCGCAAGTGCTCCCCGAGGAACAGCAGGCCTCTGGGTCACATCTGCCCCACAAGTACTGCCCCAGCCCTGCCCCACGGCTGCCCTGCAGGTGCTCCCCAGGGAATAGCGGGTCTGTGGGCCTGCCGTCTCCCCCCAGGGAAGACAGGCCTGCGGGTGCCGCTGGCACCACAGCTGCCCCACAAATGCCTCACGGCTGCCCCAGCTGTGCCCCCCGGCTGCCCCACAAGTGCTCCCCAAGGCACCCAGGCGTCTGGGTCACATCTGCCCCACCCCAACTGCGCGCACACCGAGGCACTTGCACACGGGTGCACCATCTCCCCCGCCCCTTCCCATTCCCCCCTTCGCCTCTCACCCCCCCCAGCAGGCCTCTCCCCCAGCCCCAAAGCCCCGTCTGCCGCCGCACGCACACGTGCACACAACACCCACCCCACCCCCTCCAACGGGCCCGAACCTCTCGCGTGCGGCAGACGCAGACGCAGACAGAGCGTCTCCCCCCAAGCCCCGCTGCCGCCACCGAATTACCACCCACCCCCCCCGCCACACCCCGCTGTCCCCCTTCACCCCCCCCTCCCCCGCCTCTATTCACCACCCGGTTCACTGCGAATCCGGCCGCCCCCTCCCCACGCTGCCCTCGGGCAGGTTTGCCACCCCCCCCCACCCCGCCCCGGCAAGGACGGCGGGAGACTTTAGGACCCAGCGGAGTCCCTGCCGGCTCCGTGCCCGGGCGGGTTAAGGGATTCCCGGTGGCGAGCGGGGATCTAACCCCGGCTGCCGAGTCTCTACCCTGCCGCGCCCCTGGCCCTGGCCCTGGCCGTGCCCGTGCCCCGGCGCTCCCGCCTTCCTTTCTCAGCCGCTCGCTCGCTCGCTCTGCTGCGCGCCTGCCCGCCCCTGCCGCGGCTGGAGAACCCACTGAACCCCCCCCCCCCCCGCCCCCGCCCCCAGCACACACAACGCCCCCCCCCCCCCCCCCCCACCTTACCGACCCAAAACCTACTCCGAAAAGAGGCACCGCGTGCCTGCCGCCCTCTCCCCGGCCCACCTCTGCGCCGTGCTCCCTCCCCGCCCGCTCGCTGCCCGCTCTCGCCTGCCTCTGCACCGGCACCCCTTCCCCGCCGCTGCCGCTTGCCGGGCAGTGGTGTGCTCGCGCGCCCCGCGCAGGGCGCGAAGCCGCGGACCGCCACGCCCCACCCCCACCCCCGCCCCCGACCTGATCCGGGTCAGGGTGGCGGCTCTGCCACTGGCGCTTAAATCACGAACAAAAAAAAGTTGAAACTTAGTTTTTCGCCCACCCCAACCCCTCCCCCCACCCACATACCCCCCCCTCGCCCGACAGCCCCCCCCCCCCCCCCCCCCCCCCCCCCGCGCCGGGACGATCCGGGTCAGGCTGGCGGCTGTGCCAGTGACGCTAAAAACGTGAACGAAAAAAAAAGATCAAAATTATTTATCACCACCCGGTGATAAATCAAAATTATTTATGAGCCCCCGGCCCCCCCGCCTCCCCCCCACCCCCCCACCCCCCACCTGCCCGCACGCACTTGTTGGAAGGGAGGACCCGGGTCAGGCTGGCCGCTGTGCCGGTGACGCTTAAATCATGAACGAAAAGAAAAAACAAAAATATCACCCCCACCCCACACCGGCTGCCCGGTGTGCCCGGCTCCGGGGACCGGCTCGGCTGCAACTTCTACCCGCCTCCGGGGATAGGCGGGCAGGTCTACTTCGCTCCGGGAACCGGACCGGCTGTCAGGTCTACCCGGCTCCGGGGTCCGGGTCGGCTGTCAGGTCTACCCGGCTCCGGGGACCGGATCGGCTGTCAGGTCTACCCGGCTCCGGGGACCCGACCGGCTGTCAGGTCTACCCGGCTCCGGGGACCGGATCGGCTGTCAGGTCTACCTCTCTCCGGGGACCGGGTCGGCTGTCAGGTCTACCCGGCTCCGGGGTCCGGGTCGGCTGTCAGGTCTACCTCGCTCCGGGGACCGGACCGGCTGTCAGGTCTACCTCGCTCCGGGGACCGGACAGGCTGTCAGGTCTACCCGGCTCCGGAGACCGGATCGGCTGTCAGGTCTACCCGGCTCCGGGGACCGGATCGGCTGTCAGGTCTACCCGGCTCCGGGGACCCGACCGGCTGTCAGGTCTACCTAGCCCCGGGGACCGGATCGGCTGTCAGGTCTACCCGGCTCCGGGGACCGGATCGGCTGTCAGGTCTACCTAGCCCCGGGGACCGGGTCGGCTGTCAGGTCTACCCGGCTCCGGGGACCGGATCGGCTGTCAGGTCTACCCGGCTCCGGGGACCGGATCGGCTGTCAGGTCTACCCGGCCCCGGGGAGCGGATCGGCTGTCAGGTCTACCCGGCTCCGGGGAGCGGATCGGCTGTCAGGTCTACCCGGCTCCGGGGACCGGAGCGGCCGTCAGGTCTACCTCGCTCCGGGGTCCGTATCGGCTGTCAGGTCTACCCGGCTCCGGGGACCGGATCGGCTGTCAGGTCTACCCGGCTCCGGGGACCGGGTCGGCTGTCAGGTCTACCTCGCTCCGGGGTCGGTATCGGCTGTCAGGTCTACCTCGCTCCGGGGACCGGATCGGCTGTCAGGTCTACCCGGCTCCGGGGACCGGTTCGG
>NW_026529841.1:391913-394413 GCF_028500815.1 Rissa tridactyla | reverse complement strand
GACGGCACCTCCCGCTGAAGGCGCTCCCAATCTCGCTCGCTGGCAGTGGCGGCCCGCCGCCGCTGCTGCCGCCGCCGCCGACCTCCGCCGCTTCTCTCCGACGCGCGCGCGCGGGCGCGCGCGTCTCCGGGCCGGCAGAGGAGCGGAGGGCGCGTCGGCCGCGTTCCCCGTCGCGGCCGCGTCCCTTCTCGCCTCCGCTGGCGCCCGCCGCCGCACGGCGTCCGCCGCCGGTGGACCGACTCCCGTCCCCCTCCCCGCCCTCGCCCGGCGCGGCCCGCTGCCGCCGCCGGGGAGGAGGGGCTGGGCGGAGAGCGCCGGGGCCCCGGTGGGTTCGCCCGCGAGGCAGCGCGCGGGCGGGCAGCGCGCGGGGGAAGCGGAGCTGTCGGGCGCGGGGCGCGGCGGCGCGTCCCCAGCCTCCTCCCGCCGGCCCGTCTCGCCCGAGAAGAAGCGGGGAGCGCGCGGCGGCGGCGGCGCCGACGACGACGGCGCCGCGTGTGCGAGCGGCGAGAGAGACGGGAGCTGTCCTTCGGGGTCGGGGGAGGCGTCTCCCCCGACCCTCCCCGCACCCCGTGCCCGGGGCTGTGTCGGTGTGAATGTCACAGTTCCCTTCTCGCACGGACGTTCGGTAGGGCTGCCGGGTAAGCCCGCGGAGGGCTCCGGGCGTTCCGGGTACGGCGCGCCGAGCGGCGCGGCGGCGTCCCCCGCCCCCCGTCCCTCTCCTGCCTGGGGAGCCGGGAAGGGGGCTCCGCCGCCGCGCTCGCCCTCGGCGGGCGAGGCTCGGCAAGCCGGGTGGCGTCCCGCTTTCCCAGCGGGCGGCCCGAGCCACGGCTCTCCTCCCGGGCGCAGCGCCGGGCCAGAGGGAAACCCCGGGCCCCGGGGCCGGAGGACGTGGTTGTGGCGGCGGACGTCGGGCGCGGCCCCCGCGGGCGGACGCTCCCCCGAAGGTGGCAGTGGGGGAGGCACCCCCGCGGGGCCTAAAGTTCGTTTCCCTCGCCCCAGGGCCAGGTACCTAGCGTCCGCGCTCTCGCGGTCCCTTCCCTCGGCGCGTCTCTCGGCGCGTCTCCGGGGGTCGAAGGGCCGCGGGGGCCGGGCGGGGGTTTAAAGACTCGGGCGGCTCGGCGTCGCCCGGGGGGCCGGCCGGCCGGCGGCGGCGGCCGGGAGTTCTCTCTCGCGGTGAGAGAGCCTCTCCCGGACGGCCGTCGCCTGCGACCGCGTCCCGCGGGCGGCCCGTGCCGGGGAGGGGCACCCCTGCCCCCCCCTCTCCGCGGCCCGGTCTCGGCGGAGAGACCGCGGCGCGAGCGGTCGGCCGTGTCCGACCTGCCCGCCTCGGAACGGGCGACCCCGGCGAGGAGCGCGGGCTCCCCGCCGGGGCTCGCGGCGGGTCCCCGCAAGGGGGGGACCCGCCGCCGGGCGGCCCTACGCCCTCCCCCCGCACTCCCTGTGCGCGGGGGGGGGGCGGGAAGGGACGCCGCGCCTCCGTCGCAGCGGCTGCGTCGCGCTGCGGCGCCGCTCCTCCCTCCCCCGTCCGGGCGAGCGCTCGGCGTTCTCCCGCCGCTAAGCGCCGGCGAGGGCGGCACCCCGTTGCCCGAGCGGCGGCGTCGCCGCTCGGTCTAGCCGGACGGAGCCCCCCGCCGCCGAGGCCGTCCCGGCCCCGGGCCCCGCCTAGCCGCTTCGCCTCCCCGTCTTCGCCTTCCCGGCCGAGCCGTGCAGGCGGTCGGGGCAAGCGGGGGCGTCCCACTCCCGGTCTCCGCGTGGAAACGGGGAGAGCGGGAGCCGCCCCCGCCTCAGGCGGCCGTCCGCCTTCCGCTCGGCGCGTGCCCGCGGAAGGAGACGGGAAGCGGCGGCGGCGGCGGTGCCGGGGCGGGCGGCCGCCGCGCGGCGGGCCGCCGTCCGGCGGGCCGCGGGCGTCGTGCGTCGCCGGCTCGGGGCGCGTCCGCGTCCGCCCGCGGCGGCGCGGAGCCGCCGAGGTGCCGTCGGGACGGGACCCCGGGGAGGAGTTAGGCTGCCCGTAGCGCGGCGGAGCGGCGCGCGCGGAGGCGCGCGCGCGGGGTAGCCGTCGGGGCCCCCCGCGCCGCCCGCTCGAGGCGGACAGGCGGAGCGGCCGGGCGCGCCGCCGCCTCCGTGCGGAGGCCGGACCGAGCCCGGGCGCCTGGGCCGCCCCCGAAGCGAGCGAGGCGCTTGCCGTCGCCTTCGGCCGGTGGGGAGCGCGGGCTCCCAGGCCCTCGTCGCCGCTCGGGGCGTTTCCTTCCTTCCTTTCTGGCCCTCCTTGGGCGTGCTCGTACGGTCAGTCGAGGCGAGGCCCCTCCGTCTCGCCCCCGTCGCGCCGCGCTCCGCCGTTCTTTCCCCTCCCGCCCCGCGCGGGGATGCGAGGGGAGGAAGGGGGGGCCGGCCGGCGGGGCAGGCGGTTGGGCCGTCCTCCGAGAGGGGCCGCTCCTGGCGAGCGTTCCCGGCCCTCCCGCGCGCGCGGGGCGGTGCCGAAAGACGAGACAACTCTTAGCGG
>NW_026529841.1:376913-384413 GCF_028500815.1 Rissa tridactyla | reverse complement strand
TGCAGGCCGGGCAAGGACGCGGCCCAGCGAGCCGGCTGTAACAGAGAAGGCGGCGTTCTGGAGAGCGTTACAAATCCTTTGCATCTCTTTCGGGCGTGCACCGTGCACCCCCGAAACACACCCGCCCCCCCCCCCCCCCCCCCCGGCCCTCCTCAGTCCACCCTCCACACCCCCAAGACCCCGTCTGCCACCTCGCGCACACGTGCGCGCAACACAGACGCGCCGACGCAGACGAGCGCCCCCCCCCCACCTCCCAGGCCAAGACCCCTCACGAGTGGCAGACACGGGCACACACCCAGCCCACCCACACCCACCCCGCGCCGCCCCACGGCCGCCCCACAACTCACCCACAGGCAGGGACCCGACTGACCCTCAAGGACCACACAGGCCTCCGGGACCCCTCTACCCGCCAAGGCAGCCAGGCATCTGGGTCACATCTGCCCCACAAGTACTGCACCCGCGCTGCCCCATCGCTGCCCCGCAAGTTCTCCCCGAGGAATGGCGGGCCTCAGGGCCCGCCGTCTCCCCCCAGGGAAGACAGGCCTGCGGGTGCCCCCGGCCCCACAGCTTCCCCACCAGTGCCCCACAGCAGCCTTGCAAGTGCTCCCCGAGGAACAGCAGGCTTCTGGGTCACATCTGCCCCACAAGTACTGCCCCCACGGCTGCCCCACGGCCGCCCCGCAAGCGCTCCCCGAGGAACCGCAGGCCTCTGGGCCTGCCGTCTCCCCCCAGGGAAGACAGGCCTGCGGGTGCCCCCGGCCCCACAGCTTCCCCACCAGTGCCCCACAGCAGCCTTGCAAGTGCTCCCCGAGGAACAGCAGGCTTCTGGGTCACATCTGCCCCACAAGTACTGCCCCCACGGCTGCCCCACGGCCGCCCCGCAAGCGCTCCCCGAGGAACCGCAGGCCTCTGGGCCTGCCGTCTCCCCCCAGGGAAGACAGGCCTGCGGGTGCCCCCGGCCCCACAGCTTCCCCACCAGTGCCCCACAGCAGCCTTGCAAGTGCTCCCCGAGGAACAGCAGGCTTCTGGGTCACATCTGCCCCACAAGTACTGCCCCCACGGCTGCCCCGCAAGTGCTCCCCGAGGAACAGCATGCCTCGGGCCTGCCGTCTGCCCTCAGGAAAGACAGGCCTGCGGGTGCCCCCGGCCCCACAGCTTCCCCACCAGTGCCCCACAGCAGCCTTGCAAGTGCTCCCCGAGGAACAGCGGGGCCTCTGGGTCACATCTGCCCCACAAGTGCTGCCCCAGTGCTGCCCCACGGCTGCCCCGCAAGCGCTCCCCGAGGAACCGCAGGCCTCTGGGCCTGCCGTCTCCCCCCAGGGAAGGCAGACATGTGGGTGCCCCTGCCCCCACAGCTGCCCCGCAGGGCCCCACAGCTGCTCCACAAGTGCTCCCCGAGGAACAGCGGGGCCTCTGGGTCACATCTGCCCCACAAGTGCTGCCCCAGTGCTGCCCCACGGCTGACCCACAAGTGCTCCCTGAGGAACCGCAGGCCTCTGGGCCTGCCGTCTCCCCCCAGGGAAGGCAGGCCTGCGGGTGCCCCTGGCCCCACAGCTTCCCCACCAGTGCCCCACAGCAGCCTTGCAAGTGCTCCCCGAGGAACAGCAGGCTTCTGGGTCACATCTGCCCCACAAGTGCTGCCCCACGGCTGCCCCGCGAGTGCTCCCCGAGGAACCGCAGGCATCTGGGCCTGCAGTCTGCTTCCAGGGAACTCAGGCCGGCGGGTGCCTCTGGCCCCACAGCTTCCCCACCGGTGCCCCACGGCTGCTCCGCAAGTGCTCCCCGAGGAACAGCATGCCTTGGGCCTGCCGTCTCCGCCCAGGAAAGAGAGGCCTGCGGGTGCCCCTGGCCCCACAGTTGCCCCTCCAGTGCTCCCTGAGGAACAGCGGGCCTCTGGGTCACATCTGCCCAACAAGGGCTGCCCCACAGCAGCCTTGCAAGTGCTCCCCGAGGAACAGCAGGCTTCTGGGTCACATCTGCCCCACAAGTACTGCCCCCGTGCTGCCCCACGGCTGCCCCGCAAGCGCTCCCCGAGGAACCGCAGGCCTCTGGGCCTGCCGTCTCCCCCCAGGGAAGGCAGGCCTGCGGGTGCCCCTGGCCCCACAGCTGCCCCGCAGGGCCCCAGAGCTACTCCACAAGTGCTCCCCGAGGAACAGCGGGGCCTCTGGGTCACATCTGCCCCACAAGTGCTGCCCCAGTGCTGCCCCACGGCTGCCCCGCAAGCGCTCCCCGAGGAACCGCAGGCCTCTGGGCCTGCCGTCTCCCCCCAGGGAAGGCAGGCCTGCGGGTGCCCCTGGCCCCACAGCTGCCCCGCAGGGCCCCAGAGCTGCTCCACAAGTGCTCCCCGAGGAACAGCGGGGCCTCTGGGTCACATCTGCCCCACAAGTGCTGCCCCAGTGCTGCCCCACGGCTGCCCCGCAAGCGCTCCCCGAGGAACCGCAGGCCTCTGGGCCTGCCGTCTCCCCCCAGGGAAGGCAGGCCTGCGGGTGCCCCTGGCCCCACAGCTGCCCCGCAGGGCCCCAGAGCTGCTCCACAAGTGCTCCCCGAGGAACAGCGGGGCCTCTGGGTCACATCTGCCCCACAAGTGTTGCCCCAGTGCTGCCCCACGGCTGCCCCGCAAGCGCTCCCCGAGGAACCGCAGGCCTCTGGGCCTGCCGTCTCCCCCCAGGGAAGGCAGGCCTGCGGGTGCCCCTGGCCCCACAGCTGCCCCGCAGGGCCCCAGAGCTGCTCCACAAGTGCTCCCCGAGGAACAGCGGGGCCTCTGGGTCACATCTGCCCCACAAGTGCTGCCCCAGTGCTGCCCCACGGCTGCCCCGCAAGCGCTCCCCGAGGAACCGCAGGCCTCTGGGCCTGCCGTCTCCCCCCAGGGAAGGCAGGCCTGCGGGTGCCCCTGGCCCCACAGCTGCCCCGCAGGGCCCCAGAGCTGCTCCACAAGTGCTCCCCGAGGAACAGCGGGGCCTCTGGGTCACATCTGCCCCACAAGTGCTGCCCCAGTGCTGCCCCACGGCTGCCCCGCAAGCGCTCCCCGAGGAACCGCAGGCCTCTGGGCCTGCCGTCTCCCCCCAGGGAAGGCAGGCCTGCGGGTGCCCCTGGCCCCACAGCTGCCCCGCAGGGCCCCAGAGCTGCTCCACAAGTGCTCCCCGAGGAACAGCGGGGCCTCTGGGTCACATCTGCCCCACAAGTGCTGCCCCAGTGCTGCCCCACGGCTGCCCCGCAAGCGCTCCCCGAGGAACCGCAGGCCTCTGGGCCTGCCGTCTCCCCCCAGGGAAGGCAGGCCTGCGGGTGCCCCTGGCCCCACAGCTGCCCCGCAGGGCCCCAGAGCTGCTCCACAAGTGCTCCCCGAGGAACAGCGGGGCCTCTGGGTCACATCTGCCCCACAAGTGCTGCCCCAGTGCTGCCCCACGGCTGCCCCGCAAGTGCTCCCCGAGGAACCGCAGGCCTCTGGGCCTGCCGTCTCCCCCCAGGGAAGGCAGGCCTGCGGGTGCCCCTGGCCCCACAGCTGCCCCTCAAGTGCTCCCTGAGGAACAGCGGGCCTCTGGGTCACATCTTCCCCACAAGTGCTGCCCCACAGCTGCCCTGCAAGTGCTCCCCGAGGAGCCACAGGCATCTGGGCCTGCAGTCTGCTTCAGGGAACGCAGGCCTGCGGGTGCCTCTGGCCCCACAGCTTCTCAAACTCTGCCCCACGGCTGATCCGCAAGTGCTCCCTGAGGAACCGCAGGCCTCTGGGTCACATCTGCCCCACAAGTACTGCCCCAGCGCTGCCCCATGGCTGCCCTGCAGCTGCTCCTCAGGGAATAGTGGGACTCCGGGCCTGCCTTCTCCCCCCAAGGGAAGACAGGCCTGCTGGTGCCCCGGCCCCACAGCTGCCCCGCAGTGCCCCACGGCTGCCCCGCAAGTGCTCCCCGAGGAACAGCAGGCCTCTGGGTCACATCTGCCCCACAAGTACTGCCCCAGCCCTGCCCCACGGCTGCCCTGCAGGTGCTCCCCAGGGAATAGCGGGTCTGTGGGCCTGCCGTCTCCCCCCAGGGAAGACAGGCCTGCGGGTGCCGCTGGCACCACAGCTGCCCCACCAATGCCTCACGGCTGCCCCAGCTGTGCCCCCCGGCTGCCCCACAAGTGCTCCCCAAGGCACCCAGGCGTCTGGGTCACATCTGCCCCACCCCAACTGCGCGCACACCGAGGCACTTGCACACGGGTGCACCATCTCCCCCGCCCCTTCCCATTCCCCCCTTCGCCTCTCACCCCCCCCAGCAGGCCTCTCCCCCAGCCCCAAAGCCCCGTCTGCCGCCGCACGCACACGTGCACACAACACCCACCCCACCCCCTCCAACGGGCCCGAACCTCTCGCGTGCGGCAGACGCAGACGCAGACAGAGCGTCTCCCCCCAAGCCCCGCTGCCGCCACCGAATTACCACCCACCCCCCCGCCACACCCCGCTGTCCCCCTTCACCCCCCCCTCCCCCGCCTCTATTCACCACCCGGTTCACTGCGAATCCGGCCGCCCCCTCCCCACGCTGCCCTCGGGCAGGTTTGCCACCCCCCCCCACCCCGCCCCGGCAAGGACGGCGGGAGACTTTAGGACCCAGCGGAGTCCCTGCCGGCTCCGTGCCCGGGCGGGTTAAGGGATTCCCGGTGGCGAGCGGGGATCTAACCCCGGCTGCCGAGTCTCTACCCTGCCGCGCCCCTGGCCCTGGCCGTGCCCGTGCCCGTGCCCCGGCGCTCCCGCCTTCCTTTCTCAGCCGCTCGCTCGCTCGCTCTGCTGCGCGCCTGCCCGCCCCTGCCGCGGCTGGAGAACCCACTGAACCCCCCCCCCCCCCCGCCCCCGCCCCCAGCACACACAACGCCCCCCCCCCCCCCCCCCCCCCACCTTACCGACCCAAAACCTACTCCGAAAAGAGGCACCGCGTGCCTGCCGCCCTCTCCCCGGCCCACCTCTGCGCCGTGCTCCCCGCCCGCTCGCTGCCCGCTCTCGCCTGCCTCTGCACCGGCACCCCTTCCCCGCCGCTGCCGCTTGCCGGGCAGTGGTGTGCTCGCGCGCCCGCGCAGGGCGCGAAGCCGCGGACCGCCACGCCCCACCCCCACCCCCGCCCCCGACCTGATCCGGGTCAGGGTGGCGGCTCTGCCACTGGCGCTTAAATCACGAACAAAAAAAAGTTGAAACTTAGTTTTTCGCCCACCCCAACCCCTCCCCCCACCCACATACCCCCCCCCTCGCCCGACAGCCCCCCCCCCCCCGCCCCCCCCCGCCGGGACGATCCGGGTCAGGCTGGCGGCTGTGCCAGTGACGCTAAAAACGTGAACGAAAAAAAAAGATCAAAATTATTTATCACCACCCGGTGATAAATCAAAATTATTTATGAGCCCCCGGCCCCCCCGCCGCCCCCCCACCCCCCCACCCCCCACCTGCCCGCACGCACTTGTTGGAAGGGAGGACCCGGGTCAGGCTGGCCGCTGTGCCGGTGACGCTTAAATCATGAACGAAAAGAAAAAACAAAAATATCACCCCCACCCCACACCGGCTGCCCGGTGTGCCCGGCTCCGGGGACCGGCTCGGCTGCAACTTCTACCCGCCTCCGGGGATAGGCGGGCAGGTCTACTTCGCTCCGGGAACCGGACCGGCTGTCAGGTCTACCCGGCTCCGGGGTCCGGGTCGGCTGTCAGGTCTACCCGGCTCCGGGGACCGGATCGGCTGTCAGGTCTACCCGGCTCCGGGGACCCGACCGGCTGTCAGGTCTACCCGGCTCCGGGGACCGGATCGGCTGTCAGGTCTACCCGGCTCCGGGGACCCGACCGGCTGTCAGGTCTACCTAGCCCCGGGGACCGGGTCGGCTGTCAGGTCTACCCGGCTCCGGGAACCGGACCGGCTGTCAGGTCTACCCGGCTCCGGGGTCCGGGTCGGCTGTCAGGTCTACCCGGCTCCGGGGACCGGATCGGCTGTCAGGTCTACCCGGCTCCGGGACCCGGACAGGCTGTCAGGTCTACCCGGCTCCGGGGACCGGGTCGGCTGTCAGGTCTACCTCGCTCCGGGGTCGGTATCGGCTGTCAGGTCTACCTCGCTCCGGGGACCGGTTCGGCTGTCAGGTCTACCCGGCTCCGGGGACCGGTTCGGCTGTCAGGTCTACCCCGCTCCGGGGACCCGACCGGCTGTCAGGTCTACCTCGCTCCGGGGACCGGATCGGCTGTCAGGTCTACCCGGCTCCGGGGACCGGATCGGCTATCAGGTCTACCCGGCTCCGAGGACCGGATCGGCTGTCAGGTCTACCCGGCTCCGGGGACCGGATCGGCTGTCAGGTCTACCTCGCTCCGGGGACCGGATCGGCTGTCAGGTCTACCCGGCTCCGGGGACCGGTTCGGCTGTCAGGTCTACCCCGCTCCGGGGACCCGACCGGCTGTCAGGTCTACCTCGCTCCGGGGACCGGATCGGCTGTCAGGTCTACCCGGCTCCGGGGACCGGATCGGCTGTCAGGTCTACCCGGCTCCGAGGACCGCGTCGGCTGTCAGGTCTACCCGGCTCCGGGGACCGGATCGGCTGTCAGGTCTACCCGGCTCCGGGGACCACCTCGGCTGTCAGGTCTACCCGGCTCCGGAGACCGGACCGGCTGTCAGGTCTACCCGGCTCCGGGGACCGGATCGGCTGTCACGTCTACCCGGCTCCGGCGGTACTTAGTGCCGGAGTGGCCGGGTAGACCTTGTGTCCGGAGCACGCACTTCCAGCCGCCGAAGGGGTCGCTGTTTTTCGTTACCTCCAGTTGTGTCATCGTAAGAGGCGGCGTGTTTGGCGCGCCTCCCCGGTGGGCAGTGCCTGCGCTCTTGAGGCCGTCCGGGGGTAGAGACGTGATTTTCCGTATATGGGAGGGAGTACTTACTCGGCTCCTAAGGGCTTCCAGCGCGAACGCGCATCCTGCGGGCTGACTTCCCGCTGAAAGCAGAGGTGAGGGGCGGCACCTCTGGCTACTCTCCTGGCAGACACGCGTGCATTACCGAACGAAATTTGTTGCTCCGGGGTAGGCGTCTCCCCGCTGGGCAGGGCGAAGAGCGGTGGCCGGCGGCGGTCACCGGCACTTTCGAATGCCGGAAGACCGGGGGAGACAAGCCTGCCGCGGCTTTCCCCCGGTCCTCTCGTGCTCAGTCCCCAGGGAACCGTGCTCCCGAGCGGGTGGACGGCGGCAGCCTCCCGCTCCCCCCCGCATTTTGCCTGATCCACACCCGCAGCCAGCGCCCGCTGAGGCGTTCACCCAGGGGCGCGCCGCGGAGGCTCCACGCCGGACCTCTCGCAGACGTCGCCTCCTCGCTCGCACGCAGGGCCCCGCGTCTGTCTGGCCGTCCACCCCCGGGTGGCGGTTGGCGCGCGCGGCTGTCGGCTGTCCCAGGACTGTGGCCGTGGGGCCTCGGGAGCGCTCTTTGCTCCCCCTCGATTCTCTTGCTTTTCTCTATCACCGATCGTTCTGGCATACCCGGGGCGCGTCGGAGGGGCTGCGGGGCGGGCCGGCCGTCAAACGC
>NW_026529841.1:358490-364400 GCF_028500815.1 Rissa tridactyla | reverse complement strand
CTCCAGTGCTCCCTGAGGAACAGCGGGCCTCTGGGTCACATCTGCCCAACAAGGGCTGCCCCACAGCAGCCTTGCAAGGGCTCCCCGAGGAACAGCAGGCTTCTGGGTCACATCTGCCCCACAAGTACTGCCCCCGTGCTGCCCCACGGCTGCCCCGCAAGCGCTCCCCGAGGAACCGCAGGCCTCTGGGCCTGCCGTCTCCCCCCAGGGAAGGCAGGCCTGCGGGTGCCCCTGGCCCCACAGCTGCCCCGCAGGGCCCCAGAGCTACTCCACAAGTGCTCCCCGAGGAACAGCGGGGCCTCTGGGTCACATCTGCCCCACAAGTGCTGCCCCAGTGCTGCCCCACGGCTGCCCCGCAAGCGCTCCCCGAGGAACCGCA
This sequence comes from Rissa tridactyla, assembly GCF_028500815.1. Classification (NCBI taxonomy): domain Eukaryota; kingdom Metazoa; phylum Chordata; class Aves; order Charadriiformes; family Laridae; genus Rissa; species Rissa tridactyla. The sequence goes on along the minus strand of NW_026529841.1, from coordinate 364,021 downwards.
GGCCTCTGGGCCTGCCGTCTCCCCCCAGGGAAGGCAGGCCTGCGGGTGCCCCTGCCCCCACAGCTGCCCCGCAGGGCCCCAGAGCTGCTCCACAAGTGCTCCCCGAGGAACAGCGGGGCCTCTGGGTCACATCTGCCCCACAAGTGCTGCCCCAGTGCTGCCCCACGGCTGCCCCGCAAGCGCTCCCCGAGGAACCGCAGGCCTCTGGGCCTGCCGTCTCCCCCCAGGGAAGGCAGGCCTGCGGGTGCCCCTGGCCCCACAGCTGCCCCGCAGGGCCCCAGAGCTGCTCCACAAGTGCTCCCCGAGGAACAGCGGGGCCTCTGGGTCACATCTGCCCCACAAGTGCTGCCCCAGTGCTGCCCCACGGCTGCCCCGCAAGCGCTCCCCGAGGAACCGCAGTTCTCTGGGCCTGCCGTCTCCCCCAGGGAAGGCAGACATGTGGGTGCCCCTGCCCCCACAGCTGCCCCGCAGGGCCCCACAGCTGCTCCACAAGTGCTCCCCGAGGAACAGCGGGGCCTCTGGGTCACATCTGCCCCACAAGTGCTGCCCCAGTGCTGCCCCACGGCTGCCCCGCAAGCGCTCCCCGAGGAACCGCAGGCCTCTGGGCCTGCCGTCTCCCCCCAGGGAAGGCAGGCCTGCGGGTGCCCCTGGCCCCACAGCTGCCCCTCAAGTGCTCCCTGAGGAACAGCGGGCCTCTGGGTCACATCTTCCCCACAAGTGCTGCCCCACAGCTGCCCTGCAAGTGCTCCCCGAGGAGCCACAGGCATCTGGGCCTGCAGTCTGCTTCAGGGAACGCAGGCCTGCGGGTGCCTCTGGCCCCACAGCTTCTCAAACTCTGCCCCACGGCTGATCCGCAAGTGCTCCCTGAGGAACCGCAGGCCTCTGGGTCACATCTGCCCCACAAGTACTGCCCCAGCGCTGCCCCATGGCTGCCCTGCAGCTGCTCCTCAGGGAATAGTGGGACTCCGGGCCTGCCTTCTCCCCCCAAGGGAAGACAGGCCTGCTGGTGCCCCGGCCCCACAGCTGCCCCGCAGTGCCCCACGGCTGCCCCGCAAGTGCTCCCCGAGGAACAGCAGGCCTCTGGGTCACATCTGCCCAACAAGTACTGCCCCAGCCCTGCCCCACGGCTGCCCTGCAGGTGCTCCCCAGGGAATAGCGGGTCTGTGGGCCTGCCGTCTCCCCCCAGGGAAGACAGGCCTGCGGGTGCCGCTGGCACCACAGCTGCCCCACAAATGCCTCACGGCTGCCCCAGCTGTGCCCCCCGGCTGCCCCACAAGTGCTCCCCAAGGCACCCAGGCGTCTGGGTCACATCTGCCCCACCCCAACTGCGCGCACACCGAGGCACTTGCACACGGGTGCACCATCTCCCCCGCCCCTTCCCATTCCCCCCTTCGCCTCTCACCCCCCCCAGCAGGCCTCTCCCCCAGCCCCAAAGCCCCGTCTGCCGCCGCACGCACACGTGCACACAACACCCACCCCACCCCCTCCAACGGGCCCGAACCTCTCGCGTGCGGCAGACGCAGACGCAGACAGAGCGTCTCCCCCCAAGCCCCGCTGCCGCCACCGAATTACCACCCACCCCCCCGCCACACCCCGCTGTCCCCCTTCACCCCCCCCTCCCCCGCCTCTATTCACCACCCGGTTCACTGCGAATCCGGCCGCCCCCTCCCCACGCTGCCCTCGGGCAGGTTTGCCACCCCCCCCCACCCCGCCCCGGCAAGGACGGCGGGAGACTTTAGGACCCAGCGGAGTCCCTGCCGGCTCCGTGCCCGGGCGGGTTAAGGGATTCCCGGTGGCGAGCGGGGATCTAACCCCGGCTGCCGAGTCTCTACCCTGCCGCGCCCCTGGCCCTGGCCGTGCCCGTGCCCGTGCCCCGGCGCTCCCGCCTTCCTTTCTCAGCCGCTCGCTCGCTCGCTCTGCTGCGCGCCTGCCCGCCCCTGCCGCGGCTGGAGAACCCACTGAACCCCCCCCCCCCCGCCCCCGCCCCCAGCACACACAACGCCCCCCCCCCCCCCCCCCCCCCACCTTACCGACCCAAAACCTACTCCGAAAAGAGGCACCGCGTGCCTGCCGCCCTCTCCCCGGCCCACCTCTGCGCCGTGCTCCCCGCCCGCTCGCTGCCCGCTCTCGCCTGCCTCTGCACCGGCACCCCTTCCCCGCCGCTGCCGCTTGCCGGGCAGTGGTGTGCTCGCGCGCCCGCGCAGGGCGCGAAGCCGCGGACCGCCACGCCCCACCCCCACCCCCGCCCCCGACCTGATCCGGGTCAGGGTGGCGGCTCTGCCACTGGCGCTTAAATCACGAACAAAAAAAAGTTGAAACTTAGTTTTTCGCCCACCCCAACCCCTCCCCCCACCCACATACCCCCCCCTCGCCCGACAGCCCCCCCCCCCCCCGCCCCCCCCCGCCGGGACGATCCGGGTCAGGCTGGCGGCTGTGCCAGTGACGCTAAAAACGTGAACGAAAAAAAAAGATCAAAATTATTTATCACCACCCGGTGATAAATCAAAATTATTTATGAGCCCCCGGCCCCCCCGCCGCCCCCTCACCCCCCCACCCCCCACCTGCCCGCACGCACTTGTTGGAAGGGAGGACCCGGGTCAGGCTGGCCGCTGTGCCGGTGACGCTTAAATCATGAACGAAAAGAAAAAACAAAAATATCACCCCCACCCCACACCGGCTGCCCGGTGTGCCCGGCTCCGGGGACCGGCTCGGCTGCAACGTCTACCCGCCTCCGGGGATAGGCGGGCAGGTCTACTTCGCTCCGGGAACCGGACCGGCTGTCAGGTCTACCCGGCTCCGGGGTCCGGGTCGGCTGTCAGGTCTACCCGGCTCCGGGGACCGGATCGGCTGTCAGGTCTACCCGGCTCCGGGGACCCGACCGGCTGTCAGGTCTACCCGGCTCCGGGGACCGGATCGGCTGTCAGGTCTACCTCGCTCCGGGGACCGGGTCGGCTGTCAGGTCTACCCGGCTCCGGGGTCCGGGTCGGCTGTCAGGTCTACCTCGCTCCGGGGACCGGACCGGCTGTCAGGTCTACCTCGCTCCGGGGACCGGACAGGCTGTCAGGTCTACCCGGCTCCGGGGACCGGATCGGCTGTCAGGTCTACCCGGCTCCGGGGACCCGACCGGCTGTCAGGTCTACCTAGCCCCGGGGACCGGGTCGGCTGTCAGGTCTACCCGGCTCCGGGGACCGGATCGGCTGTCAGGTCTACCCGGCTCCGGGGACCGGGTCGGCTGTCAGGTCTACCTCGCTCCGGGGTCGGTATCGGCTGTCAGGTCTACCTCGCTCCGGGGACCGGGTCGGCTGTCAGGTCTACCCGGCTCCGGGGACCGGTTCGGCTGTCAGGTCTACCCCGCTCCGGGGACCCGACCGGCTGTCAGGTCTACCTCGCTCCGGGGACCGGATCGGCTGTCAGGTCTACCCGGCTCCGGGGACCGGATCGGCTATCAGGTCTACCCGGCTCCGAGGACCGGATCGGCTGTCAGGTCTACCCGGCTCCGGGGACCGGATCGGCTGTCAGGTCTACCTCGCTCCGGGGACCGGGTCGGCTGTCAGGTCTACCCGGCTCCGGGGACCGGTTCGGCTGTCAGGTCTACCCCGCTCCGGGGACCCGACCGGCTGTCAGGTCTACCTCGCTCCGGGGACCGGATCGGCTGTCAGGTCTACCCGGCTCCGGGGACCGGATCGGCTATCAGGTCTACCCGGCTCCGAGGACCGGATCGGCTGTCAGGTCTACCCGGCTCCGGGGACCGGATCGGCTGTCAGGTCTACCTCGCTCCGGGGACCGGATCGGCTGTCAGGTCTACCCGGCTCCGGGGACCGGTTCGGCTGTCAGGTCTACCCCGCTCCGGGGACCCGACCGGCTGTCAGGTCTACCTCGCTCCGGGGACCGGATCGGCTGTCAGGTCTACCCGGCTCCGGGGACCGGATCGGCTGTCAGGTCTACCCGGCTCCGAGGACCGCGTCGGCTGTCAGGTCTACCCGGCTCCGGGGACCGGATCGGCTGTCAGGTCTACCCGGCTCCGGGGACCACCTCGGCTGTCAGGTCTACCCGGCTCCGGAGACCGGACCGGCTGTCAGGTCTACCCGGCTCCGGGGACCGGATCGGCTGTCACGTCTACCCGGCTCCGGCGGTACTTAGTGCCGGAGTGGCCGGGTAGACCTTGTGTCCGGAGCACGCACTTCCAGCCGCCGAAGGGGTCGCTGTTTTTCGTTACCTCCAGTTGTGTCATCGTAAGAGGCGGCGTGTTTGGCGCGCCTCCCCGGTGGGCAGTGCCTGCGCTCTTGAGGCCGTCCGGGGGTAGAGACGTGATTTTCCGTATATGGGAGGGAGTACTTACTCGGCTCCTAAGGGCTTCCAGCGCGAACGCGCATCCTGCGGGCTGACTTCCCGCTGAAAGCAGAGGTGAGGGGCGGCACCTCTGGCTACTCTCCTGGCAGACACGCGTGCATTACCGAACGAAATTTGTTGCTCCGGGGTAGGCGTCTCCCCGCTGGGCAGGGCGAAGAGCGGTGGCCGGCGGCGGTCACCGGCACTTTCGAATGCCGGAAGACCGGGGGAGACAAGCCTGCCGCGGCTTTCCCCCGGTCCTCTCGTGCTCAGTCCCCAGGGAACCGTGCTCCCGAGCGGGTGGACGGCGGCAGCCTCCCGCTCCCCCCCGCATTTTGCCTGATCCACACCCGCAGCCAGCGCCCGCTGAGGCGTTCACCCAGGGGCGCGCCGCGGAGGCTCCACGCCGGACCTCTCGCAGACGTCGCCTCCTCGCTCGCACGCAGGGCCCCGCGTCTGTCTGGCCGTCCACCCCCGGGTGGCGGTTGGCGCGCGCGGCTGTCGGCTGTCCCAGGACTGTGGCCGTGGGGCCTCGGGAGCGCTCTTTGCTCCCCCTCGATTCTCTTGCTTTTCTCTATCACCGATCGTTCTGGCATACCCGGGGCGCGTCGGAGGGGCTGCGGGGCGGGCCGGCCGTCAAACGCCGGTGTTCAGGTCCCGTAGCACCCCTCCACCAGACGCGTCCCTCTCACTCGCACGCAGGGCCCCCGTGTCTGGTTGCCCACCCCCGGGTGAGCGGCTGGCACGCGCGCGGCTGTCGGCTGTCCCAGGACCGTGGCCGTGGGGCCTCCGGGAGCGCTCTTTGCTCCCTCCCGTCTCTCGCCTTTTCTCCTATCCCCGATCGATGAGGCATTTCGGGTCGCGTCGGAGAGGGCCCTCGGCGGGCCGGCTCCTCCGTGCTCTCCGTCCCGGGGAGGCGCGGCGGTGTCCGGTGTTCAGGCAGGGTGGTCTCCTTTCCAATTCGCTTCCCGTCGCACGCGAGGTGTCAGCCCTCCCTTCCCGGGAGCGGCTTCACCGAACCCAGCTCTGTGACGGCCGTGTGGCCCCGCGAGTTTCTCAGGTGTCCTAAAGCACGCCGGGCGCCGGTGCCGGCCTCGGTCCGGGTGCCCCGTGGGTGCCGGCCGCGAGCAGCGCTGGGCGGCGGGGGCGGCTTAGCCAAGGCAAGAGAATTCCGGGCAAGGCAAGCTGAGCCGAGCGAGGCG
>NW_026529841.1:338490-345990 GCF_028500815.1 Rissa tridactyla | reverse complement strand
CCGTTTCCATCCCTCCCCCCGCGTTTCAGGCCACTCCGGAGCCGGGAAGAGCTCGTACCCCTCGTCTTTGAACCTCCGCAGCCCGGGTAGACCGGTCGGCCTGTTCTCCAGCCCCACAAACCGGCCCCCCCCCCCCCGCCCCAAAGCCGTGCCGGGTAGACCTGGCAGATTGAGCGGAGATTGATTTTGTGGGCGTTTTCTTTGTTGTTTTTTTCCTCTCCTCCGTTGGTGTGTAGTCCTCCTCCGCCCCCGCCCCCCCCCCCCATTACCTGGCTTCGATTCTGTTTCTCGCCGTGCGAAGGAGGGCGGGTGACTTCAGCCGGGCCTGTGACCCGCTCGTCTTCCGGCAGCCCCCCCGGCCCGCGCCCTAGCCGCTGGAACCGGGCCCCGGGAGCCCAGGTCTCACCCCACGCGGCGGCGGCGGCGGCGGTGGGGCGGCAGCAGCAGCAGCTGCTTTCCCAAGGACGGGTGCCACGGGCAGAAGAGCGGCCCGAGGGCCTCCCCCCCCCCCCCCCCCGACAGGCACAGGTGCAGGCCGGGCAAGGACGCGGCCCAGCGAGCCGGCTGTAACAGAGAAGGCGGCGTTCTGGAGAGCGTTACAAATCCTTTGCATCTCTTTCGGGCGTGCACCGTGCACCCCCGAAACACACCCGCCCCCCCCCCCGGCCCTCCTCAGTCCACCCTCCACACCCCCAAGACCCCGTCTGCCACCTCGCGCACACGTGCGCGCAACACAGACGCGCCGACGCAGACGAGCGCCCCCCCCCACCTCCCAGGCCAAGACCCCTCACGAGTGGCAGACACGGGCACACACCCAGCCCACCCACACCCACCCCGCGCCGCCCCACGGCCGCCCCACAACTCACCCACAGGCAGGGACCCGACTGACCCTCAAGGACCACACAGGCCTCCGGGACCCCTCTACCCGCCAAGGCAGCCAGGCATCTGGGTCACATCTGCCCCACAAGTACTGCACCCGCGCTGCCCCATCGCTGCCCCGCAAGTTCTCCCCGAGGAATGGCGGGCCTCAGGGCCCGCCGTCTCCCCCCAGGGAAGACAGGCCTGCGGGTGCCCCCGGCCCCACAGCTTCCCCACCAGTGCCCCACAGCAGCCTTGCAAGTGCTCCCCGAGGAACAGCAGGCTTCTGGGTCACATCTGCCCCACAAGTACTGCCCCCACGGCTGCCCCACGGCCGCCCCGCAAGCGCTCCCCGAGGAACCGCAGGCCTCTGGGCCTGCCGTCTCCCCCCAGGGAAGACAGGCCTGCGGGTGCCCCCGGCCCCACAGCTTCCCCACCAGTGCCCCACAGCAGCCTTGCAAGTGCTCCCCGAGGAACAGCAGGCTTCTGGGTCACATCTGCCCCACAAGTACTGCCCCCACGGCTGCCCCACGGCCGCCCCGCAAGCGCTCCCCGAGGAACCGCAGGCCTCTGGGCCTGCCGTCTCCCCCCAGGGAAGACAGGCCTGCGGGTGCCCCCGGCCCCCCAGCTTCCCCACCAGTGCCCCACAGCAGCCTTGCAAGTGCTCCCCGAGGAACAGCAGGCTTCTGGGTCACATCTGCCCCACAAGTACTGCCCCCACGGCTGCCCCGCAAGTGCTCCCCGAGGAACAGCATGCCTCGGGCCTGCCGTCTGCCCTCAGGAAAGACAGGCCTGCGGGTGCCCCCGGCCCCACAGCTTCCCCACCAGTGCCCCACAGCAGCCTTGCAAGTGCTCCCCGAGGAACAGCGGGGCCTCTGGGTCACATCTGCCCCACAAGTGCTGCCCCAGTGCTGCCCCACGGCTGCCCCGCAAGCGCTCCCCGAGGAACCGCAGGCCTCTGGGCCTGCCGTCTCCCCCCAGGGAAGGCAGACATGTGGGTGCCCCTGCCCCCACAGCTGCCCCGCAGGGCCCCACAGCTGCTCCACAAGTGCTCCCCGAGGAACAGCGGGGCCTCTGGGTCACATCTGCCCCACAAGTGCTGCCCCAGTGCTGCCCCACGGCTGACCCACAAGTGCTCCCTGAGGAACCGCAGGCCTCTGGGCCTGCCGTCTCCCCCCAGGGAAGGCAGGCCTGCGGGTGCCCCTGGCCCCACAGCTTCCCCACCAGTGCCCCACAGCAGCCTTGCAAGTGCTCCCCGAGGAACAGCAGGCTTCTGGGTCACATCTGCCCCACAAGTGCTGCCCCACGGCTGCCCCGCGAGTGCTCCCCGAGGAACCGCAGGCATCTGGGCCTGCAGTCTGCTTCCAGGGAACTCAGGCCGGCGGGTGCCTCTGGCCCCACAGCTTCCCCACCGGTGCCCCACGGCTGCTCCGCAAGTGCTCCCCGAGGAACAGCATGCCTTGGGCCTGCCGTCTCCGCCCAGGAAAGAGAGGCCTGCGGGTGCCCCTGGCCCCACAGTTGCCCCTCCAGTGCTCCCTGAGGAACAGCGGGCCTCTGGGTCACATCTGCCCAACAAGGGCTGCCCCACAGCAGCCTTGCAAGTGCTCCCCGAGGAACAGCAGGCTTCTGGGTCACATCTGCCCCACAAGTGCTGCCCCCGTGCTGCCCCACGGCTGCCCCGCAAGCGCTCCCCGAGGAACCGCAGGCCTCTGGGCCTGCCGTCTCCCCCCAGGGAAGGCAGGCCTGCGGGTGCCCCTGGCCCCACAGCTGCCCCGCAGGGCCCCAGAGCTGCTCCACAAGTGCTCCCCGAGGAACAGCGGGGCCTCTGGGTCACATCTGCCCCACAAGTGCTGCCCCAGTGCTGCCCCACGGCTGCCCCGCAAGCGCTCCCCGAGGAACCGCAGGCCTCTGGGCCTGCCGTCTCCCCCCAGGGAAGGCAGGCCTGCGGGTGCCCCTGCCCCCACAGCTGCCCCGCAGGGCCCCAGAGCTGCTCCACAAGTGCTCCCCGAGGAACAGCGGGGCCTCTGGGTCACATCTGCCCCACAAGTGCTGCCCCAGTGCTGCCCCACGGCTGCCCCGCAAGCGCTCCCCGAGGAACCGCAGGCCTCTGGGCCTGCCGTCTCCCCCCAGGGAAGGCAGGCCTGCGGGTGCCCCTGGCCCCACAGCTGCCCCGCAGGGCCCCAGAGCTGCTCCACAAGTGCTCCCCGAGGAACAGCGGGGCCTCTGGGTCACATCTGCCCCACAAGTGCTGCCCCAGTGCTGCCCCACGGCTGCCCCGCAAGCGCTCCCCGAGGAACCGCAGGCCTCTGGGCCTGCCGTCTCCCCCCAGGGAAGGCAGGCCTGCGGGTGCCCCTGGCCCCACAGCTGCCCCGCAGGGCCCCAGAGCTGCTCCACAAGTGCTCCCCGAGGAACAGCGGGGCCTCTGGGTCACATCTGCCCCACAAGTGTTGCCCCAGTGCTGCCCCACGGCTGCCCCGCAAGCGCTCCCCGAGGAACCGCAGGCCTCTGGGCCTGCCGTCTCCCCCCAGGGAAGGCAGGCCTGCGGGTGCCCCTGGCCCCACAGCTGCCCCGCAGGGCCCCAGAGCTGCTCCACAAGTGCTCCCCGAGGAACAGCGGGGCCTCTGGGTCACATCTGCCCCACAAGTGTTGCCCCAGTGCTGCCCCACGGCTGCCCTGCAAGCGCTCCCCGAGGAACCGCAGGCCTCTGGGCCTGCCGTCTCCCCCCAGGGAAGGCAGGCCTGCGGGTGCCCCTGGCCCCACAGCTGCCCCTCAAGTGCTCCCTGAGGAACAGCGGGCCTCTGGGTCACATCTTCCCCACAAGTGCTGCCCCACAGCTGCCCTGCAAGTGCTCCCCGAGGAGCCACAGGCATCTGGGCCTGCAGTCTGCTTCAGGGAACGCAGGCCTGCGGGTGCCTCTGGCCCCACAGCTTCTCAAACTCTGCCCCACGGCTGATCCGCAAGTGCTCCCTGAGGAACCGCAGGCCTCTGGGTCACATCTGCCCCACAAGTACTGCCCCAGCGCTGCCCCATGGCTGCCCTGCAGCTGCTCCTCAGGGAATAGTGGGACTCCGGGCCTGCCTTCTCCCCCCAAGGGAAGACAGGCCTGCTGGTGCCCCGGCCCCACAGCTGCCCCGCAGTGCCCCACGGCTGCCCCGCAAGTGCTCCCCGAGGAACAGCAGGCCTCTGGGTCACATCTGCCCCACAAGTACTGCCCCAGCCCTGCCCCACGGCTGCCCTGCAGGTGCTCCCCAGGGAATAGCGGGTCTGTGGGCCTGCCGTCTCCCCCCAGGGAAGACAGGCCTGCGGGTGCCGCTGGCACCACAGCTGCCCCACAAATGCCTCACGGCTGCCCCATCTGTGCCCCCCGGCTGCCCCACAAGTGCTCCCCAAAGCACCCAGGCGTCTGGGTCACATCTGCCCCACCCCAACTGCGCGCACACCGAGGCACTTGCACACGGGTGCACCATCTCCCCCGCCCCTTCCCATTCCCCCCTTCGCCTCTCACCCCCCCCAGCAGGCCTCTCCCCCAGCCCCAAAGCCCCGTCTGCCGCCGCACGCACACGTGCACACAACACCCACCCCACCCCCTCCAACGGGCCCGAACCTCTCGCGTGCGGCAGACGCAGACGCAGACAGAGCGTCTCCCCCCAAGCCCCGCTGCCGCCACCGAATTACCACCCACCCCCCCGCCACACCCCGCTGTCCCCCTTCACCCCCCCCTCCCCCGCCTCTATTCACCACCCGGTTCACTGCGAATCCGGCCGCCCCCTCCCCACGCTGCCCTCGGGCAGGTTTGCCACCCCCCCCCACCCCGCCCCGGCAAGGACGGCGGGAGACTTTAGGACCCAGCGGAGTCCCTGCCGGCTCCGTGCCCGGGCGGGTTAAGGGATTCCCGGTGGCGAGCGGGGATCTAACCCCGGCTGCCGAGTCTCTACCCTGCCGCGCCCCTGGCCCTGGCCGTGCCCGTGCCCGTGCCCCGGCGCTCCCGCCTTCCTTTCTCAGCCGCTCGCTCGCTCGCTCGCTCTGCTGCGCGCCTGCCCGCCCCTGCCGCGGCTGGAGAACCCACTGAACCCCCCCGCCCCCGCCCCCAGCACACACAACGCGCCCCCCCCCCCCCCCCCCCCCCACCTTACCGACCCAAAACCTACTCCGAAAAGAGGCACCGCGTGCCTGCCGCCCTCTCCCCGGCCCACCTCTGCGCCGTGCTCCCCGCCCGCTCGCTGCCCGCTCTCGCCTGCCTCTGCACCGGCACCCCTTCCCCGCCGCTGCCGCTTGCCGGGCAGTGGTGTGCTCGCGCGCCCGCGCAGGGCGCGAAGCCGCGGACCGCCACGCCCCACCCCCACCCCCGCCCCCGACCTGATCCGGGTCAGGGTGGCGGCTCTGCCACTGGCGCTTAAATCACGAACAAAAAAAAGTTGAAACTTAGTTTTTCGCCCACCCCAACCCCTCCCCCCACCCACATACCCCCCCCCTCGCCCGACAGCCCCCCCCCCCCCGCCCCCCCCCGCCGGGACGATCCGGGTCAGGCTGGCGGCTGTGCCAGTGACGCTAAAAACGTGAACGAAAAAAAAAGATCAAAATTATTTATCACCACCCGGTGATAAATCAAAATTATTTATGAGCCCCCGGCCCCCCCGCCGCCCCCCCACCCCCCCACCCCCCACCTGCCCGCACGCACTTGTTGGAAGGGAGGACCCGGGTCAGGCTGGCCGCTGTGCCGGTGACGCTTAAATCATGAACGAAAAGAAAAAACAAAAATATCACCCCCACCCCACACCGGCTGCCCGGTGTGCCCGGCTCCGGGGACCGGCTCGGCTGCAACTTCTACCCGCCTCCGGGGATAGGCGGGCAGGTCAACTTCGCTCCGGGAACCGGACCGGCTGTCAGGTCTACCCGGCTCCGGGGTCCGGGTCGGCTGTCAGGTCTACCCGGCTCCGGGGACCGGATCGGCTGTCAGGTCTACCCGGCTCCGGGGACCCGACCGGCTGTCAGGTCTACCCGGCTCCGGGGACCGGATCGGCTGTCAGGTCTACCTCGCTCCGGGGACCGGGTCGGCTGTCAGGTCTACCCGGCTCCGGGGTCCGGGTCGGCTGTCAGGTCTACCTGGCTCCGGGGACCGGACCGGCTGTCAGGTCTACCTCGCTCCGGAGACCGGATGGGCTGTCAGGTCTACCCGGCTCCGGGGACCGGATCGGCTGTCAGGTCTACCCGGCTCCGGGGACCCGACCGGCTGTCAGGTCTACCTAGCCCCGGGGACCGGATCGGCTGTCAGGTCTACCCGGCTCCGGGGACCGGATCGGCTGTCAGGTCTACCTCGCTCCGGGGTCGGTATCGGCTGTCAGGTCTACCTCGCTCCGGGGACCGGGTCGGCTGTCAGGTCTACCCGGCCCCGGGGAGCGGATCGGCTGTCAGGTCTACCCGGCTCCGGGGAGCGGATCGGCTGTCAGGTCTACCCGGCTCCGGGGACCGGAGCGGCCGTCAGGTCTACCTCGCTCCGGGGTCCGTATCGGCTGTCAGGTCTACCCGGCTCCGGGGACCGGATCGGCTGTCAGGTCTACCCGGCTCCGGGGACCGGGTCGGCTGTCAGGTCTACCTCGCTCCGGGGTCGGTATCGGCTGTCAGGTCTACCTCGCTCCGGGGACCGGTTCGGCTGTCAGGTCTACCTCGCTCCGGGGACCGGATCGGCTGTCAGGTCTACCCGGCTCCGGGGACCGGATCGGCTATCAGGTCTACCCGGCTCCGAGGACCGGATCGGCTGTCAGGTCTACCCGGCTCCGGGGACCGGATCGGCTGTCAGGTCTACCTCGCTCCGGGGACCGGATCGGCTGTCAGGTCTACCCGGCTCCGGGGACCGGTTCGGCTGTCAGGTCTACCCCGCTCCGGGGACCCGACCGGCTGTCAGGTCTACCTCGCTCCGGGGACCGGGTCGGCTGTCAGGTCTACCCGGCTCCGGGGACCGGATCGGCTGTCAGGTCTACCCGGCTCCGAGGACCGCGTCGGCTGTCAGGTCTACCCGGCTCCGGGGACCGGATCGGCTGTCAGGTCTACCCGGCTCCGGGGACCACCTCGGCTGTCAGGTCTACCCGGCTCCGGAGACCGGACCGGCTGTCAGGTCTACCCGGCTCCGGGGACCGGATCGGCTGTCACGTCTACCCGGCTCCGGCGGTACTTAGTGCCGGAGTGGCCGGGTAGACCTTGTGTCCGGAGCACGCACTTCCAGCCGCCGAAGGGGTCGCTGTTTTTCGTTACCTCCAGTTGTGTCATCGTAAGAGGCGGCGTGTTTGGCGCGCCTCCCCGGTGGGCAGTGCCTGCGCTCTTGAGGCCGTCCGGGGGTAGAGACGTGATTTTCCGTATATGGGAGGGAGTACTTACTCGGCTCCTAAGGGCTTCCAGCGCGAACGCGCATCTTGCGGGCTGACTTCCCGCTGAAAGCAGAGGTGAGGGGCGGCACCTCTGGCTACTCTCCTGGCAGACACGCGTGCATTACCGAACGAAATTTGTTGCTCCGGGGTAGGCGTCTCCCCGCTGGGCAGGGCGAAGAGCGGTGGCCGGCGGCGGTCACCGGCACTTTCGAATGCCGGAAGACCGGGGGAGACAAGCCTGCCGCGGCTTTCCCCCGGTCCTCTCGTGCTCAGTCCCCAG
>NW_026529841.1:318490-325990 GCF_028500815.1 Rissa tridactyla | reverse complement strand
ACGCGGGTAGACCTGGCAGCCCCCGCGCCGGCCGGGGGGCGGGGGGGGGGGGGGGGGGGGGGGGCAGTTTCCCGGTCCGCGGGTAGACCTGGTGTCCCCACGCGCCTCCCGCCCGAGGGGTCCCCGTTTTTCGCTGCCTGCGGTCAAGTCGCCGTGAAAGGCGGCGGGCAGCGGGGCTCCTCCCCGGTGGGCAGAGCCAGCGCTCTTGGGGCTCGCCGCGGGCCGGGACGTAGTATCCCGTTTTACAGGAGGGAGCGGTGAGTCGCCTCCGCAGAAGGGCTTTAGCGAGCGTCCGCGGCGCTGTCCGGCTCCCGCGGAGGCAGGGCGAAGAGCGGCGGCGGCCGCCGCCGGCACTGGAACGCGCACGGCTGGGGAAGAAGGGGTCGGGCGGCGGCGGCGGCTTCCCAGCGCCCGAAGGGTCCGCTGACGGTGCGGGAGATGACGGGCGTCCGCTGACGGCGGGTTGCCGGGGAGAGCGCGGGCAGGCAGTGCGTGGTAAGCGGAGCTGGTGGCGCGGGGTGGGGGGGGCGGCGGCGGCGGCGCTTTCCTCTCCTCCGCCGCCTGAGCCGGCTCGGGCAGGAGGAGGGAAGCGGTGGGCCGGCGAGTGGGCGGGAGGCTGTGGAGGGGGGCTCCCGCTGCCTTGCGCGCGGGGCTGGGGCGGAGCGGCAAAAGGGACCGCCGGCGCTGCGGTTTATGGGTGCGCGGTGCCCACATCGCCCCTGAGGCGGAGGCTCCGGCGGTGCACGGCCAGAGGGGTGACTGCTGTCCGTGAGCGTTCCCAGGCCTCCCCCACGGTGCCGGGAGAGAGGGGAGTCGTCCTCCCCGTGGCTCGGCTCTCCCCGTCCGGGCTGGGCTGGGCTGGGCTGGGCTGGGGGACACTTGCGGTGTGACAGGAGGGTGAGGGCTGTCGCCCCACCGTTTCCATCCCTCCCCCCGCGTTTCAGGCCACTCCGGAGCCGGGAAGAGCTCGTACCCCTCGTCTTTGAACCTCCGCAGCCCGGGTAGACCGGTCGGCCTGTTCTCCAGCCCCACAAACCGGCCCCCCCCCCCCCGCCCCAAAGCCGTGCCGGGTAGACCTGGCAGATTGAGCGGAGATTGATTTTGTGGGCGTTTTCTTTGTTGTTTTTTTCCTCTCCTCCGTTGGTGTGTAGTCCTCCTCCGCCCCCGCCCCCCCCCCCCATTACCTGGCTTCGATTCTGTTTCTCGCCGTGCGAAGGAGGGCGGGTGACTTCAGCCGGGCCTGTGACCCGCTCGTCTTCCGGCAGCCCCCCCGGCCCGCGCCCTAGCCGCTGGAACCGGGCCCCGGGAGCCCAGGTCTCACCCCACGCGGCGGCGGCGGCGGCGGTGGGGCGGCAGCAGCAGCAGCTGCTTTCCCAAGGACGGGTGCCACGGGCAGAAGAGCGGCCCGAGGGCCTCCCCCCCCCCCCCCCCCGACAGGCACAGGTGCAGGCCGGGCAAGGACGCGGCCCAGCGAGCCGGCTGTAACAGAGAAGGCGGCGTTCTGGAGAGCGTTACAAATCCTTTGCATCTCTTTCGGGCGTGCACCGTGCACCCCCGAAACACACCCGCCCCCCCCCCCGGCCCTCCTCAGTCCACCCTCCACACCCCCAAGACCCCGTCTGCCACCTCGCGCACACGTGCGCGCAACACAGACGCGCCGACGCAGACGAGCGCCCCCCCCCACCTCCCAGGCCAAGACCCCTCACGAGTGGCAGACACGGGCACACACCCAGCCCACCCACACCCACCCCGCGCCGCCCCACGGCCGCCCCACAACTCACCCACAGGCAGGGACCCGACTGACCCTCAAGGACCACACAGGCCTCCGGGACCCCTCTACCCGCCAAGGCAGCCAGGCATCTGGGTCACATCTGCCCCACAAGTACTGCACCCGCGCTGCCCCATCGCTGCCCCGCAAGTTCTCCCCGAGGAATGGCGGGCCTCAGGGCCCGCCGTCTCCCCCCAGGGAAGACAGGCCTGCGGGTGCCCCCGGCCCCACAGCTTCCCCACCAGTGCCCCACAGCAGCCTTGCAAGTGCTCCCCGAGGAACAGCAGGCTTCTGGGTCACATCTGCCCCACAAGTACTGCCCCCACGGCTGCCCCACGGCCGCCCCGCAAGCGCTCCCCGAGGAACCGCAGGCCTCTGGGCCTGCCGTCTCCCCCCAGGGAAGACAGGCCTGCGGGTGCCCCCGGCCCCACAGCTTCCCCACCAGTGCCCCACAGCAGCCTTGCAAGTGCTCCCCGAGGAACAGCAGGCTTCTGGGTCACATCTGCCCCACAAGTACTGCCCCCACGGCTGCCCCACGGCCGCCCCGCAAGCGCTCCCCGAGGAACCGCAGGCCTCTGGGCCTGCCGTCTCCCCCCAGGGAAGACAGGCCTGCGGGTGCCCCCGGCCCCCCAGCTTCCCCACCAGTGCCCCACAGCAGCCTTGCAAGTGCTCCCCGAGGAACAGCAGGCTTCTGGGTCACATCTGCCCCACAAGTACTGCCCCCACGGCTGCCCCGCAAGTGCTCCCCGAGGAACAGCATGCCTCGGGCCTGCCGTCTGCCCTCAGGAAAGACAGGCCTGCGGGTGCCCCCGGCCCCACAGCTTCCCCACCAGTGCCCCACAGCAGCCTTGCAAGTGCTCCCCGAGGAACAGCGGGGCCTCTGGGTCACATCTGCCCCACAAGTGCTGCCCCAGTGCTGCCCCACGGCTGCCCCGCAAGCGCTCCCCGAGGAACCGCAGGCCTCTGGGCCTGCCGTCTCCCCCCAGGGAAGGCAGACATGTGGGTGCCCCTGCCCCCACAGCTGCCCCGCAGGGCCCCACAGCTGCTCCACAAGTGCTCCCCGAGGAACAGCGGGGCCTCTGGGTCACATCTGCCCCACAAGTGCTGCCCCAGTGCTGCCCCACGGCTGACCCACAAGTGCTCCCTGAGGAACCGCAGGCCTCTGGGCCTGCCGTCTCCCCCCAGGGAAGGCAGGCCTGCGGGTGCCCCTGGCCCCACAGCTTCCCCACCAGTGCCCCACAGCAGCCTTGCAAGTGCTCCCCGAGGAACAGCAGGCTTCTGGGTCACATCTGCCCCACAAGTGCTGCCCCACGGCTGCCCCGCGAGTGCTCCCCGAGGAACCGCAGGCATCTGGGCCTGCAGTCTGCTTCCAGGGAACTCAGGCCGGCGGGTGCCTCTGGCCCCACAGCTTCCCCACCGGTGCCCCACGGCTGCTCCGCAAGTGCTCCCCGAGGAACAGCATGCCTTGGGCCTGCCGTCTCCGCCCAGGAAAGAGAGGCCTGCGGGTGCCCCTGGCCCCACAGTTGCCCCTCCAGTGCTCCCTGAGGAACAGCGGGCCTCTGGGTCACATCTGCCCAACAAGGGCTGCCCCACAGCAGCCTTGCAAGTGCTCCCCGAGGAACAGCAGGCTTCTGGGTCACATCTGCCCCACAAGTGCTGCCCCCGTGCTGCCCCACGGCTGCCCCGCAAGCGCTCCCCGAGGAACCGCAGGCCTCTGGGCCTGCCGTCTCCCCCCAGGGAAGGCAGGCCTGCGGGTGCCCCTGGCCCCACAGCTGCCCCGCAGGGCCCCAGAGCTGCTCCACAAGTGCTCCCCGAGGAACAGCGGGGCCTCTGGGTCACATCTGCCCCACAAGTGCTGCCCCAGTGCTGCCCCACGGCTGCCCCGCAAGCGCTCCCCGAGGAACCGCAGGCCTCTGGGCCTGCCGTCTCCCCCCAGGGAAGGCAGGCCTGCGGGTGCCCCTGCCCCCACAGCTGCCCCGCAGGGCCCCAGAGCTGCTCCACAAGTGCTCCCCGAGGAACAGCGGGGCCTCTGGGTCACATCTGCCCCACAAGTGCTGCCCCAGTGCTGCCCCACGGCTGCCCCGCAAGCGCTCCCCGAGGAACCGCAGGCCTCTGGGCCTGCCGTCTCCCCCCAGGGAAGGCAGGCCTGCGGGTGCCCCTGGCCCCACAGCTGCCCCGCAGGGCCCCAGAGCTGCTCCACAAGTGCTCCCCGAGGAACAGCGGGGCCTCTGGGTCACATCTGCCCCACAAGTGCTGCCCCAGTGCTGCCCCACGGCTGCCCCGCAAGCGCTCCCCGAGGAACCGCAGGCCTCTGGGCCTGCCGTCTCCCCCCAGGGAAGGCAGGCCTGCGGGTGCCCCTGGCCCCACAGCTGCCCCGCAGGGCCCCAGAGCTGCTCCACAAGTGCTCCCCGAGGAACAGCGGGGCCTCTGGGTCACATCTGCCCCACAAGTGTTGCCCCAGTGCTGCCCCACGGCTGCCCCGCAAGCGCTCCCCGAGGAACCGCAGGCCTCTGGGCCTGCCGTCTCCCCCCAGGGAAGGCAGGCCTGCGGGTGCCCCTGGCCCCACAGCTGCCCCGCAGGGCCCCAGAGCTGCTCCACAAGTGCTCCCCGAGGAACAGCGGGGCCTCTGGGTCACATCTGCCCCACAAGTGTTGCCCCAGTGCTGCCCCACGGCTGCCCTGCAAGCGCTCCCCGAGGAACCGCAGGCCTCTGGGCCTGCCGTCTCCCCCCAGGGAAGGCAGGCCTGCGGGTGCCCCTGGCCCCACAGCTGCCCCTCAAGTGCTCCCTGAGGAACAGCGGGCCTCTGGGTCACATCTTCCCCACAAGTGCTGCCCCACAGCTGCCCTGCAAGTGCTCCCCGAGGAGCCACAGGCATCTGGGCCTGCAGTCTGCTTCAGGGAACGCAGGCCTGCGGGTGCCTCTGGCCCCACAGCTTCTCAAACTCTGCCCCACGGCTGATCCGCAAGTGCTCCCTGAGGAACCGCAGGCCTCTGGGTCACATCTGCCCCACAAGTACTGCCCCAGCGCTGCCCCATGGCTGCCCTGCAGCTGCTCCTCAGGGAATAGTGGGACTCCGGGCCTGCCTTCTCCCCCCAAGGGAAGACAGGCCTGCTGGTGCCCCGGCCCCACAGCTGCCCCGCAGTGCCCCACGGCTGCCCCGCAAGTGCTCCCCGAGGAACAGCAGGCCTCTGGGTCACATCTGCCCCACAAGTACTGCCCCAGCCCTGCCCCACGGCTGCCCTGCAGGTGCTCCCCAGGGAATAGCGGGTCTGTGGGCCTGCCGTCTCCCCCCAGGGAAGACAGGCCTGCGGGTGCCGCTGGCACCACAGCTGCCCCACAAATGCCTCACGGCTGCCCCAGCTGTGCCCCCCGGCTGCCCCACAAGTGCTCCCCAAAGCACCCAGGCGTCTGGGTCACATCTGCCCCACCCCAACTGCGCGCACACCGAGGCACTTGCACACGGGTGCACCATCTCCCCCGCCCCTTCCCATTCCCCCCTTCGCCTCTCACCCCCCCCAGCAGGCCTCTCCCCCAGCCCCAAAGCCCCGTCTGCCGCCGCACGCACACGTGCACACAACACCCACCCCACCCCCTCCAACGGGCCCGAACCTCTCGCGTGCGGCAGACGCAGACGCAGACAGAGCGTCTCCCCCCAAGCCCCGCTGCCGCCACCGAATTACCACCCACCCCCCCGCCACACCCCGCTGTCCCCCTTCACCCCCCCCTCCCCCGCCTCTATTCACCACCCGGTTCACTGCGAATCCGGCCGCCCCCTCCCCACGCTGCCCTCGGGCAGGTTTGCCACCCCCCCCCACCCCGCCCCGGCAAGGACGGCGGGAGACTTTAGGACCCAGCGGAGTCCCTGCCGGCTCCGTGCCCGGGCGGGTTAAGGGATTCCCGGTGGCGAGCGGGGATCTAACCCCGGCTGCCGAGTCTCTACCCTGCCGCGCCCCTGGCCCTGGCCGTGCCCGTGCCCGTGCCCCGGCGCTCCCGCCTTCCTTTCTCAGCCGCTCGCTCGCTCGCTCGCTCTGCTGCGCGCCTGCCCGCCCCTGCCGCGGCTGGAGAACCCACTGAACCCCCCCGCCCCCGCCCCCAGCACACACAACGCGCCCCCCCCCCCCCCCCCCCCCCACCTTACCGACCCAAAACCTACTCCGAAAAGAGGCACCGCGTGCCTGCCGCCCTCTCCCCGGCCCACCTCTGCGCCGTGCTCCCCGCCCGCTCGCTGCCCGCTCTCGCCTGCCTCTGCACCGGCACCCCTTCCCCGCCGCTGCCGCTTGCCGGGCAGTGGTGTGCTCGCGCGCCCGCGCAGGGCGCGAAGCCGCGGACCGCCACGCCCCACCCCCACCCCCGCCCCCGACCTGATCCGGGTCAGGGTGGCGGCTCTGCCACTGGCGCTTAAATCACGAACAAAAAAAAGTTGAAACTTAGTTTTTCGCCCACCCCAACCCCTCCCCCCACCCACATACCCCCCCCCTCGCCCGACAGCCCCCCCCCCCCCGCCCCCCCCCGCCGGGACGATCCGGGTCAGGCTGGCGGCTGTGCCAGTGACGCTAAAAACGTGAACGAAAAAAAAAGATCAAAATTATTTATCACCACCCGGTGATAAATCAAAATTATTTATGAGCCCCCGGCCCCCCCGCCGCCCCCCCACCCCCCCACCCCCCACCTGCCCGCACGCACTTGTTGGAAGGGAGGACCCGGGTCAGGCTGGCCGCTGTGCCGGTGACGCTTAAATCATGAACGAAAAGAAAAAACAAAAATATCACCCCCACCCCACACCGGCTGCCCGGTGTGCCCGGCTCCGGGGACCGGCTCGGCTGCAACTTCTACCCGCCTCCGGGGATAGGCGGGCAGGTCAACTTCGCTCCGGGAACCGGACCGGCTGTCAGGTCTACCCGGCTCCGGGGTCCGGGTCGGCTGTCAGGTCTACCCGGCTCCGGGGACCGGATCGGCTGTCAGGTCTACCCGGCTCCGGGGACCCGACCGGCTGTCAGGTCTACCCGGCTCCGGGGACCGGATCGGCTGTCAGGTCTACCTCGCTCCGGGGACCGGGTCGGCTGTCAGGTCTACCCGGCTCCGGGGTCCGGGTCGGCTGTCAGGTCTACCTGGCTCCGGGGACCGGACCGGCTGTCAGGTCTACCTCGCTCCGGAGACCGGATGGGCTGTCAGGTCTACCCGGCTCCGGGGACCGGATCGGCTGTCAGGTCTACCCGGCTCCGGGGACCCGACCGGCTGTCAGGTCTACCTAGCCCCGGGGACCGGATCGGCTGTCAGGTCTACCCGGCTCCGGGGACCGGATCGGCTGTCAGGTCTACCTCGCTCCGGGGTCGGTATCGGCTGTCAGGTCTACCTCGCTCCGGGGACCGGGTCGGCTGTCAGGTCTACCCGGCCCCGGGGAGCGGATCGGCTGTCAGGTCTACCCGGCTCCGGGGAGCGGATCGGCTGTCAGGTCTACCCGGCTCCGGGGACCGGAGCGGCCGTCAGGTCTACCTCGCTCCGGGGTCCGTATCGGCTGTCAGGTCTACCCGGCTCCGGGGACCGGATCGGCTGTCAGGTCTACCCGGCTCCGGGGACCGGGTCGGCTGTCAGGTCTACCTCGCTCCGGGGTCGGTATCGGCTGTCAGGTCTACCTCGCTCCGGGGACCGGTTCGGCTGTCAGGTCTACCTCGCTCCGGGGACCGGATCGGCTGTCAGGTCTACCCGGCTCCGGGGACCGGATCGGCTATCAG
>NW_026529841.1:310990-313490 GCF_028500815.1 Rissa tridactyla | reverse complement strand
GCCTCCGCTGGCGCCCGCCGCCGCACGGCGTCCGCCGCCGGTGGACCGACTCCCGTCCCCCTCCCCGCCCTCGCCCGGCGCGGCCCGCTGCCGCCGCCGGGGAGGAGGGGCTGGGCGGAGAGCGCCGGGGCCCCGGTGGGTTCGCCCGCGAGGCAGCGCGCGGGCGGGCAGCGCGCGGGGGAAGCGGAGCTGTCGGGCGCGGGGCGCGGCGGCGCGTCCCCAGCCTCCTCCCGCCGGCCCGTCTCGCCCGAGAAGAAGCGGGGAGCGCGCGGCGGCGGCGGCGCCGACGACGACGGCGCCGCGTGTGCGAGCGGCGAGAGAGACGGGAGCTGTCCTTCGGGGTCGGGGGAGGCGTCTCCCCCGACCCTCCCCGCACCCCGTGCCCGGGGCTGTGTCGGTGTGAATGTCACAGTTCCCTTCTCGCACGGACGTTCGGTAGGGCTGCCGGGTAAGCCCGCGGAGGGCTCCGGGCGTTCCGGGTACGGCGCGCCGAGCGGCGCGGCGGCGTCCCCCGCCCCCCGTCCCTCTCCTGCCTGGGGAGCCGGGAAGGGGGCTCCGCCGCCGCGCTCGCCCTCGGCGGGCGAGGCTCGGCAAGCCGGGTGGCGTCCCGCTATCCCAGCGGGCGGCCCGAGCCACGGCTCTCCTCCCGGGCGCAGCGCCGGGCCAGAGGGAAACCCCGGGCCCCGGGGCCGGAGGACGTGGTTGTGGCGGCGGACGTCGGGCGCGGCCCCCGCGGGCGGACGCTCCCCCGAAGGTGGCAGTGGGGGAGGCACCCCCGCGGGGCCTAAAGTTCGTTTCCCTCGCCCCAGGGCCAGGTACCTAGCGTCCGCGCTCTCGCGGTCCCTTCCCTCGGCGCGTCTCTCGGCGCGTCTCCGGGGGTCGAAGGGCCGCGGGGGCCGGGCGGGGGTTTAAAGACTCGGGCGGCTCGGCGTCGCCCGGGGGGCCGGCCGGCCGGCGGCGGCGGCCGGGAGTTCTCTCTCGCGGTGAGAGAGCCTCTCCCGGACGGCCGTCGCCTGCGACCGCGTCCCGCGGGCGTCCCGTGCCGGGGAGGGGCACCCCTGCCCCCCCCTCTCCGCGGCCCGGTCTCGGCGGAGAGACCGCGGCGCGAGCGGTCGGCCGTGTCCGACCTGCCCGCCTCGGAACGGGCGACCCCGGCGAGGAGCGCGGGCTCCCCGCCGGGGCTCGCGGCGGGTCCCCGCAAGGGGGGGACCCGCCGCCGGGCGGCCCTACGCCCTCCCCCCGCACACCCTGTGCGCGGGGGGGGGCGGGAAGGGACGCCGCGCCTCCGTCGCAGCGGCTGCGTCGCGCTGCGGCGCCGCTCCTCCCTCCCCCGTCCGGGCGAGCGCTCGGCGTTCTCCCGCCGCTAAGCGCCGGCGAGGGCGGCACCCCGTTGCCCGAGCGGCGGCGTCGCCGCTCGGTCTAGCCGGACGGAGCCCCCCGCCGCCGAGGCCGTCCCGGCCCCGGGCCCCGCCTAGCCGCTTCGCCTCCCCGTCTTCGCCTTCCCGGCCGAGCCGTGCAGGCGGTCGGGGCAAGCGGGGGCGTCCCACTCCCGGTCTCCGCGTGGAAACGGGGAGAGCGGGAGCCGCCCCCGCCTCAGGCGGCCGTCCGCCTTCCGCTCGGCGCGTGCCCGCGGAAGGAGACGGGAAGCGGCGGCGGCGGCGGTGCCGGGGCGGGCGGCCGCCGCGCGGCGGGCCGCCGTCCGGCGGGCCGCGGGCGTCGTGCGTCGTCGGCTCGGGGCGCGTCCGCGTCCGCCCGCGGCGGCGCGGAGCCGCCGAGGTGCCGTCGGGACGGGACCCCGGGGAGGAGTTAGGCTGCCCGTGGCGCGGCGGAGCGGCGCGCGCGGAGGCGCGCGCGCGGGGTAGCCGTCGGGGCCCCCCGCGCCGCCCGCTCGAGGCGGACAGGCGGAGCGGCCGGGCGCGCCGCCGCCTCCGTGCGGAGGCCGGACCGAGCCCGGGCGCCTGGGCCGCCCCCGAAGCGAGCGAGGCGCTTGCCGTCGCCTTCGGCCGGTGGGGAGCGCGGGCTCCCAGGCCCTCGTCGCCTCTCGGGGCGTTTCCTTCCTTCCTTTCTGGCCCTCCTTGGGCGTGCTCGTACGGTCAGTCGAGGCGAGGCCCCTCCGTCTCGCCCCCGTCGCGCCGCGCTCCGCCGTTCTTTCCCCTCCCGCCCCGCGCGGGGATGCGAGGGGAGGAAGGGGGGGCCGGCCGGCGGGGCAGGCGGTTGGGCCGTCCTCCGAGAGGGGCCGCTCCTGGCGAGCGTTCCCGGCCCTCCCGCGCGCGCGGGGCGGTGCCGAAAGACGAGACAACTCTTAGCGGTGGATCACTCGGCTCGTGCGTCGATGAAGAACGCAGCTAGCTGCGAGAATTAATGTGAATTGCAGGACACATTGATCATCGACACTTCGAACGCACTTGCGGCCCCGGGTTCCTCCCGGGGCTACGCCTGTCTGAGCGTCGCTTTGCGATCAATCGCCGGCTCGGCCGCCGCCCCTTGGCCGGGCGACGGC
>NW_026529841.1:295990-303490 GCF_028500815.1 Rissa tridactyla | reverse complement strand
ACCTCGCGCACACGTGCGCGCAACACAGACGCGCCGACGCAGACGAGCGCCCCCCCCCACCTCCCAGGCCAAGACCCCTCACGAGTGGCAGACACGGGCACACACCCAGCCCACCCACACCCACCCCGCGCCGCCCCACGGCCGCCCCACAACTCACCCACAGGCAGGGACCCGACTGACCCTCAAGGACCACACAGGCCTCCGGGACCCCTCTACCCGCCAAGGCAGCCAGGCATCTGGGTCACATCTGCCCCACAAGTACTGCACCCGCGCTGCCCCATCGCTGCCCCGCAAGTTCTCCCCGAGGAATGGCGGGCCTCAGGGCCCGCCGTCTCCCCCCAGGGAAGACAGGCCTGCGGGTGCCCCCGGCCCCACAGCTTCCCCACCAGTGCCCCACAGCAGCCTTGCAAGTGCTCCCCGAGGAACAGCAGGCTTCTGGGTCACATCTGCCCCACAAGTACTGCCCCCACGGCTGCCCCACGGCCGCCCCGCAAGCGCTCCCCGAGGAACCGCAGGCCTCTGGGCCTGCCGTCTCCCCCCAGGGAAGACAGGCCTGCGGGTGCCCCCGGCCCCACAGCTTCCCCACCAGTGCCCCACAGCAGCCTTGCAAGTGCTCCCCGAGGAACAGCAGGCTTCTGGGTCACATCTGCCCCACAAGTACTGCCCCCACGGCTGCCCCACGGCCGCCCCGCAAGCGCTCCCCGAGGAACCGCAGGCCTCTGGGCCTGCCGTCTCCCCCCAGGGAAGACAGGCCTGCGGGTGCCCCCGGCCCCCCAGCTTCCCCACCAGTGCCCCACAGCAGCCTTGCAAGTGCTCCCCGAGGAACAGCAGGCTTCTGGGTCACATCTGCCCCACAAGTACTGCCCCCACGGCTGCCCCGCAAGTGCTCCCCGAGGAACAGCATGCCTCGGGCCTGCCGTCTGCCCTCAGGAAAGACAGGCCTGCGGGTGCCCCCGGCCCCACAGCTTCCCCACCAGTGCCCCACAGCAGCCTTGCAAGTGCTCCCCGAGGAACAGCGGGGCCTCTGGGTCACATCTGCCCCACAAGTGCTGCCCCAGTGCTGCCCCACGGCTGCCCCGCAAGCGCTCCCCGAGGAACCGCAGGCCTCTGGGCCTGCCGTCTCCCCCCAGGGAAGGCAGACATGTGGGTGCCCCTGCCCCCACAGCTGCCCCGCAGGGCCCCACAGCTGCTCCACAAGTGCTCCCCGAGGAACAGCGGGGCCTCTGGGTCACATCTGCCCCACAAGTGCTGCCCCAGTGCTGCCCCACGGCTGACCCACAAGTGCTCCCTGAGGAACCGCAGGCCTCTGGGCCTGCCGTCTCCCCCCAGGGAAGGCAGGCCTGCGGGTGCCCCTGGCCCCACAGCTTCCCCACCAGTGCCCCACAGCAGCCTTGCAAGTGCTCCCCGAGGAACAGCAGGCTTCTGGGTCACATCTGCCCCACAAGTGCTGCCCCACGGCTGCCCCGCGAGTGCTCCCCGAGGAACCGCAGGCATCTGGGCCTGCAGTCTGCTTCCAGGGAACTCAGGCCGGCGGGTGCCTCTGGCCCCACAGCTTCCCCACCGGTGCCCCACGGCTGCTCCGCAAGTGCTCCCCGAGGAACAGCATGCCTTGGGCCTGCCGTCTCCGCCCAGGAAAGAGAGGCCTGCGGGTGCCCCTGGCCCCACAGTTGCCCCTCCAGTGCTCCCTGAGGAACAGCGGGCCTCTGGGTCACATCTGCCCAACAAGGGCTGCCCCACAGCAGCCTTGCAAGTGCTCCCCGAGGAACAGCAGGCTTCTGGGTCACATCTGCCCCACAAGTGCTGCCCCCGTGCTGCCCCACGGCTGCCCCGCAAGCGCTCCCCGAGGAACCGCAGGCCTCTGGGCCTGCCGTCTCCCCCCAGGGAAGGCAGGCCTGCGGGTGCCCCTGGCCCCACAGCTGCCCCGCAGGGCCCCAGAGCTGCTCCACAAGTGCTCCCCGAGGAACAGCGGGGCCTCTGGGTCACATCTGCCCCACAAGTGCTGCCCCAGTGCTGCCCCACGGCTGCCCCGCAAGCGCTCCCCGAGGAACCGCAGGCCTCTGGGCCTGCCGTCTCCCCCCAGGGAAGGCAGGCCTGCGGGTGCCCCTGCCCCCACAGCTGCCCCGCAGGGCCCCAGAGCTGCTCCACAAGTGCTCCCCGAGGAACAGCGGGGCCTCTGGGTCACATCTGCCCCACAAGTGCTGCCCCAGTGCTGCCCCACGGCTGCCCCGCAAGCGCTCCCCGAGGAACCGCAGGCCTCTGGGCCTGCCGTCTCCCCCCAGGGAAGGCAGGCCTGCGGGTGCCCCTGGCCCCACAGCTGCCCCGCAGGGCCCCAGAGCTGCTCCACAAGTGCTCCCCGAGGAACAGCGGGGCCTCTGGGTCACATCTGCCCCACAAGTGCTGCCCCAGTGCTGCCCCACGGCTGCCCCGCAAGCGCTCCCCGAGGAACCGCAGGCCTCTGGGCCTGCCGTCTCCCCCCAGGGAAGGCAGGCCTGCGGGTGCCCCTGGCCCCACAGCTGCCCCGCAGGGCCCCAGAGCTGCTCCACAAGTGCTCCCCGAGGAACAGCGGGGCCTCTGGGTCACATCTGCCCCACAAGTGTTGCCCCAGTGCTGCCCCACGGCTGCCCCGCAAGCGCTCCCCGAGGAACCGCAGGCCTCTGGGCCTGCCGTCTCCCCCCAGGGAAGGCAGGCCTGCGGGTGCCCCTGGCCCCACAGCTGCCCCGCAGGGCCCCAGAGCTGCTCCACAAGTGCTCCCCGAGGAACAGCGGGGCCTCTGGGTCACATCTGCCCCACAAGTGTTGCCCCAGTGCTGCCCCACGGCTGCCCTGCAAGCGCTCCCCGAGGAACCGCAGGCCTCTGGGCCTGCCGTCTCCCCCCAGGGAAGGCAGGCCTGCGGGTGCCCCTGGCCCCACAGCTGCCCCTCAAGTGCTCCCTGAGGAACAGCGGGCCTCTGGGTCACATCTTCCCCACAAGTGCTGCCCCACAGCTGCCCTGCAAGTGCTCCCCGAGGAGCCACAGGCATCTGGGCCTGCAGTCTGCTTCAGGGAACGCAGGCCTGCGGGTGCCTCTGGCCCCACAGCTTCTCAAACTCTGCCCCACGGCTGATCCGCAAGTGCTCCCTGAGGAACCGCAGGCCTCTGGGTCACATCTGCCCCACAAGTACTGCCCCAGCGCTGCCCCATGGCTGCCCTGCAGCTGCTCCTCAGGGAATAGTGGGACTCCGGGCCTGCCTTCTCCCCCCAAGGGAAGACAGGCCTGCTGGTGCCCCGGCCCCACAGCTGCCCCGCAGTGCCCCACGGCTGCCCCGCAAGTGCTCCCCGAGGAACAGCAGGCCTCTGGGTCACATCTGCCCCACAAGTACTGCCCCAGCCCTGCCCCACGGCTGCCCTGCAGGTGCTCCCCAGGGAATAGCGGGTCTGTGGGCCTGCCGTCTCCCCCCAGGGAAGACAGGCCTGCGGGTGCCGCTGGCACCACAGCTGCCCCACAAATGCCTCACGGCTGCCCCAGCTGTGCCCCCCGGCTGCCCCACAAGTGCTCCCCAAAGCACCCAGGCGTCTGGGTCACATCTGCCCCACCCCAACTGCGCGCACACCGAGGCACTTGCACACGGGTGCACCATCTCCCCCGCCCCTTCCCATTCCCCCCTTCGCCTCTCACCCCCCCCAGCAGGCCTCTCCCCCAGCCCCAAAGCCCCGTCTGCCGCCGCACGCACACGTGCACACAACACCCACCCCACCCCCTCCAACGGGCCCGAACCTCTCGCGTGCGGCAGACGCAGACGCAGACAGAGCGTCTCCCCCCAAGCCCCGCTGCCGCCACCGAATTACCACCCACCCCCCCGCCACACCC
This sequence comes from Rissa tridactyla, assembly GCF_028500815.1. Lineage (NCBI taxonomy): Eukaryota > Metazoa > Chordata > Aves > Charadriiformes > Laridae > Rissa > Rissa tridactyla. Next base: position 299,644 of record NW_026529841.1, on the reverse strand, counting down.
CGCTGTCCCCCTTCACCCCCCCCTCCCCCGCCTCTATTCACCACCCGGTTCACTGCGAATCCGGCCGCCCCCTCCCCACGCTGCCCTCGGGCAGGTTTGCCACCCCCCCCCACCCCGCCCCGGCAAGGACGGCGGGAGACTTTAGGACCCAGCGGAGTCCCTGCCGGCTCCGTGCCCGGGCGGGTTAAGGGATTCCCGGTGGCGAGCGGGGATCTAACCCCGGCTGCCGAGTCTCTACCCTGCCGCGCCCCTGGCCCTGGCCGTGCCCGTGCCCGTGCCCCGGCGCTCCCGCCTTCCTTTCTCAGCCGCTCGCTCGCTCGCTCGCTCTGCTGCGCGCCTGCCCGCCCCTGCCGCGGCTGGAGAACCCACTGAACCCCCCCGCCCCCGCCCCCAGCACACACAACGCGCCCCCCCCCCCCCCCCCCCCCCACCTTACCGACCCAAAACCTACTCCGAAAAGAGGCACCGCGTGCCTGCCGCCCTCTCCCCGGCCCACCTCTGCGCCGTGCTCCCCGCCCGCTCGCTGCCCGCTCTCGCCTGCCTCTGCACCGGCACCCCTTCCCCGCCGCTGCCGCTTGCCGGGCAGTGGTGTGCTCGCGCGCCCGCGCAGGGCGCGAAGCCGCGGACCGCCACGCCCCACCCCCACCCCCGCCCCCGACCTGATCCGGGTCAGGGTGGCGGCTCTGCCACTGGCGCTTAAATCACGAACAAAAAAAAGTTGAAACTTAGTTTTTCGCCCACCCCAACCCCTCCCCCCACCCACATACCCCCCCCCTCGCCCGACAGCCCCCCCCCCCCCGCCCCCCCCCGCCGGGACGATCCGGGTCAGGCTGGCGGCTGTGCCAGTGACGCTAAAAACGTGAACGAAAAAAAAAGATCAAAATTATTTATCACCACCCGGTGATAAATCAAAATTATTTATGAGCCCCCGGCCCCCCCGCCGCCCCCCCACCCCCCCACCCCCCACCTGCCCGCACGCACTTGTTGGAAGGGAGGACCCGGGTCAGGCTGGCCGCTGTGCCGGTGACGCTTAAATCATGAACGAAAAGAAAAAACAAAAATATCACCCCCACCCCACACCGGCTGCCCGGTGTGCCCGGCTCCGGGGACCGGCTCGGCTGCAACTTCTACCCGCCTCCGGGGATAGGCGGGCAGGTCAACTTCGCTCCGGGAACCGGACCGGCTGTCAGGTCTACCCGGCTCCGGGGTCCGGGTCGGCTGTCAGGTCTACCCGGCTCCGGGGACCGGATCGGCTGTCAGGTCTACCCGGCTCCGGGGACCCGACCGGCTGTCAGGTCTACCCGGCTCCGGGGACCGGATCGGCTGTCAGGTCTACCTCGCTCCGGGGACCGGGTCGGCTGTCAGGTCTACCCGGCTCCGGGGTCCGGGTCGGCTGTCAGGTCTACCTGGCTCCGGGGACCGGACCGGCTGTCAGGTCTACCTCGCTCCGGAGACCGGATGGGCTGTCAGGTCTACCCGGCTCCGGGGACCGGATCGGCTGTCAGGTCTACCCGGCTCCGGGGACCCGACCGGCTGTCAGGTCTACCTAGCCCCGGGGACCGGATCGGCTGTCAGGTCTACCCGGCTCCGGGGACCGGATCGGCTGTCAGGTCTACCTCGCTCCGGGGTCGGTATCGGCTGTCAGGTCTACCTCGCTCCGGGGACCGGGTCGGCTGTCAGGTCTACCCGGCCCCGGGGAGCGGATCGGCTGTCAGGTCTACCCGGCTCCGGGGAGCGGATCGGCTGTCAGGTCTACCCGGCTCCGGGGACCGGAGCGGCCGTCAGGTCTACCTCGCTCCGGGGTCCGTATCGGCTGTCAGGTCTACCCGGCTCCGGGGACCGGATCGGCTGTCAGGTCTACCCGGCTCCGGGGACCGGGTCGGCTGTCAGGTCTACCTCGCTCCGGGGTCGGTATCGGCTGTCAGGTCTACCTCGCTCCGGGGACCGGTTCGGCTGTCAGGTCTACCTCGCTCCGGGGACCGGATCGGCTGTCAGGTCTACCCGGCTCCGGGGACCGGATCGGCTATCAGGTCTACCCGGCTCCGAGGACCGGATCGGCTGTCAGGTCTACCCGGCTCCGGGGACCGGATCGGCTGTCAGGTCTACCTCGCTCCGGGGACCGGATCGGCTGTCAGGTCTACCCGGCTCCGGGGACCGGTTCGGCTGTCAGGTCTACCCCGCTCCGGGGACCCGACCGGCTGTCAGGTCTACCCGGCTCCGGGGACCGGATCGGCTATCAGGTCTACCCGGCTCCGAGGACCGGATCGGCTGTCAGGTCTACCCGGCTCCGGGGACCGGATCGGCTGTCAGGTCTACCCGGCTCCGGGGACCGGATCGGCTGTCAGGTCTACCCGGCTCCGGGGACCACCTCGGCTGTCAGGTCTACCCGGCTCCGGAGACCGGACCGGCTGTCAGGTCTACCCGGCTCCGGGGACCGGATCGGCTGTCACGTCTACCCGGCTCCGGCGGTACTTAGTGCCGGAGTGGCCGGGTAGACCTTGTGTCCGGAGCACGCACTTCCAGCCGCCGAAGGGGTCGCTGTTTTTCGTTACCTCCAGTTGTGTCATCGTAAGAGGCGGCGTGTTTGGCGCGCCTCCCCGGTGGGCAGTGCCTGCGCTCTTGAGGCCGTCCGGGGGTAGAGACGTGATTTTCCGTATATGGGAGGGAGTACTTACTCGGCTCCTAAGGGCTTCCAGCGCGAACGCGCATCTTGCGGGCTGACTTCCCGCTGAAAGCAGAGGTGAGGGGCGGCACCTCTGGCTACTCTCCTGGCAGACACGCGTGCATTACCGAACGAAATTTGTTGCTCCGGGGTAGGCGTCTCCCCGCTGGGCAGGGCGAAGAGCGGTGGCCGGCGGCGGTCACCGGCACTTTCGAATGCCGGAAGACCGGGGGAGACAAGCCTGCCGCGGCTTTCCCCCGGTCCTCTCGTGCTCAGTCCCCAGGGAACCGTGCTCCCGAGCGGGTGGACGGCGGCAGCCTCCCGCTCCCCCCCGCATTTTGCCTGATCCACACCCGCAGCCAGCGCCCGCTGAGGCGTTCACCCAGGGGCGCGCCGCGGAGGCTCCACGCCGGACCTCTCGCAGACGTCGCCTCCTCGCTCGCACGCAGGGCCCCGCGTCTGTCTGGCCGTCCACCCCCGGGTGGCGGTTGGCGCGCGCGGCTGTCGGCTGTCCCAGGACTGTGGCCGTGGGGCCTCGGGAGCGCTCTTTGCTCCCCCTCGATTCTCTTGCTTTTCTCTATCACCGATCGTTCTGGCATACCCGGGGCGCGTCGGAGGGGCTGCGGGGCGGGCCGGCCGTCAAACGCCGGTGTTCAGGTCCCGTAGCACCCCTCCACCAGACGCGTCCCTCTCACTCGCACGCAGGGCCCCCGTGTCTGGTTGCCCACCCCCGGGTGAGCGGCTGGCACGCGCGCGGCTGTCGGCTGTCCCAGGACCGTGGCCGTGGGGCCTCCGGGAGCGCTCTTTGCTCCCTCCCGTCTCTCGCCTTTTCTCCTATCCCCGATCGATGAGGCATTTCGGGTCGCGTCGGAGAGGGCCCTCGGCGGGCCGGCTCCTCCGTGCTCTCCGTCCCGGGGAGGCGCGGCGGTGTCCGGTGTTCAGGCAGGGTGGTCTCCTTTCCAATTCGCTTCCCGTCGCACGCGAGGTGTCAG